>NC_081162.1:20139999-20439999 GCF_012432095.1 Onychostoma macrolepis
TATATATATATATATATATATATATATATATATATATATATATATATATATATATATCAAATATTCTAGGGAATTTTGTGCTTCTAATTTTATTATAGCAACAGTTTGGACAGGACCCTTTTGTTCTAACATGCCAATGTCTTTTGAACCATGGCAAGGTTCAAAAAGAAATTATTGATTCAGTCAGTGTCAGTGAAAAACTTGACTGGTTTGCAGAAAGCAAAGTCCTATTCCCAGCTGAACACCTCTGGTGACACCTCTGGTGTGCAGACCTTGAGCCAAAAACTCATCACCAAACACCAATGACTTGTACATATACTATATTATTTGGACACCCCTTTCTTTAGAACAGAAAAAGGCACTTCCAAAACTGTGGCAACAAATATGGAAACATAAAAATTGCATTTCCATCTCTGTTGCAACAGTTTTGGAAGTGTCTAAAATGACTGTACCCACATGTACAAGTCATTGGTGTTTGGTGATGAGTTTTTGGCTGAAGGTCTGGATTTAACACATTCACAAACCTTTTGTAATATTATAAATGTCTTTACTGTCACTTTGATCAATTCAATGCATCAATGCTGAATAAAAGTATTAATTTCTTTAAAAAAAAAAAAAACGTACTGATCCTAAACGTTTTGAATGTGTATGTATATTTAATTGGAAAGAATGTTAATATTTAATCTCGTTAAGAATTATTAATGTGACTTCAGATCTCTTGATATCATGAAACAGTATCTGTCTCAGGGTGACCATGTTATTAAAGTGTGTGCTTGTCTATGGATGTGCTCATAAAATGTTGGTCCCTGGCCTCACTGTGCCCCGTCTGAAAACTGCCTCTGGATTTCAGCTCATTACTTCAAGGACACAGGACATAGACGGTCGCAAGCACTAGTTCTAGGCTGTCAATCTCTCATCTAGTACATAGTCCACAAAAAAGGAGCATAAATAATAGTGCTCACAAAAAAGACAACAAAATACACCATATGGTGAGATCTATCATCTCTACTTGCTTTCACTGGGTTCCAAATCTCACAATACACTCATAACTTGTGATTTTAACTACTGATTTGATACCCCTCAGCCTTTTTTGGACTGTCAGTATGCACATTTGGCATCAGGCCACCTCAATGTGTGCATGTTCTTTGGGTTGTGTCATGGTGACTGGTAGAGCACTGCATTGTGTGTTCGCTTCCCCTCCCCACTTCTCCCTGCATGACGTCTGTGTGTGTTTCTCCACTGTTACCCTTGGCAACATGGATGGAGAGAGACAAGTGTGTGTGTGTGTGGTAAGAATTGACTCAGAGCTAGAGATTTAACAGAGGAATGAAAGGAGACTAATCCGCAGAATGCAGCTCCAAACCCAGTGCTGGTGATGTTCACATACATATGCATGCATGAACGCCTCATACAAACACTCTCTGGGTCAATCTCTCAGAACCCATCCAGAGATATGAAATATGTATGTCTAGGTCATATTTCACCCTAAAATCAAAAGAAAAAATATATTTTGCGCTTAAAGTGAAGCCTCATTTTAATTATTTTTAAAAATTATTATTGTGGTGACATTCATTTCATTTAAGCACACTTCCCCCTCAAATTCTCATTACTGTAAGGCAAAAATAAAATTTTCATGACTGTGATATATAAAGTAAATGAATAAATCATGATCATTATAATTTCATGTAATAATTACAATAATAATATTAAACAAGAAATGGCAAGTTTATTTATATTACACATTTCATAGACAATACTAATTCAAAGTTCAAAGTCATAAAAATCATAATAGATAATTAAAAGGTAAAAAAAATACAGATTCTTTAAAAAAACATTCATAAAACATACAAAATATCATTTTATAATAATAATAATAATTATTATTATTATTATTATTACTACTACATTTGTACTAATAATTATGAAAAACATTTAATATTACTATTACTACTACTATTTATTATAATTAATAATTATTATTTCTTTTATATTTCTTACGAATATTTATTTTATTTTTGTTTTAATTTATATTTTATTATTTTATATTATTTTATATATTTATTATTTTATATTATTTTATATTATTTTATATTATTTTATATTATTTTTATTGTTCATATTTTACATATAATTATGATTCTATGATCAGTTTAAACTACACATGATAGTATGTTACACTACCTATTGATAAAAATAATTGTGATGAAAATATATATATTTTTAAATTGTTACATTAATGCGAATTAAATGAGAATAAAAATAAACTGACATTTTGAGCACCTCTATTTCTCATCAGACTCAAGTATCTAATTAAATCACTATTATGAATAATTTCAAAATTACATAATCATAAGTAATACCTCAGGATACATTATGTAATGAGAATTTGGGAGGAAAACATGCTTGGTACACTGGTGGTGCCCCATGCCAAGTTGAATACTCAAAAATCCAAAGACAGTCACAAATATACTGAAGATCCATAAATGCAAAGTGTCTGTCTTTTTGTGTGCAGAGTTGATGAGGCTGCACGACCTCTGTGGCCATTTAGCAGCTCATTCACACTGACTGACTAACTGCCTTCCAGCTGATAAGGGAGAACTCTATGCCAGAGCACTTTGTGTGAATCATAGCTGTGGCACCCTTCAAACACAACAGTATAAAAAGACCCTTTTTAAAGTCTGACATGCTGAGAGAACAGTGGTATAAAAGGATGTCCTCAAACAAGTTCAATCAAACGTGAAGAAGTGACATATCTCCTCACACACTTTGTGATTTTATCATTATTGCAGGGGTTGTCATACCCTTGTGCTGTCAGCACTTTAAAAATCAAGGTATAAAAAAACATGAACTAAAATTAGACTGCATTGTTGTGTGCTGGCAAGCTTTCAATGGAATAATGGAGCAAATTTAGATTCTAAGACAAACCATAGTTTGTCCACTTATTTTAGAAACAGCGAGAACAAAGTCACTCCAGTCCACATCTGTACATGGACTAAAAGAAAATGACAGGAAGGACAACAACAAAAAAAAAAAAAAAAAAAAAAGTTCTTAAAGGAACAGTTCCTTCAAAAATTCAGCTTAACAGACGTGATCACTTATGAACTTTAACGGTCTCTGTTTAACATAGAAAATTAAGAGCATGTGAATTTGAAACAGCATTACCAAAAATAAATAAATAAATATTTAATTTTTGGGTGAATTATTCCTTAATTCCTAAACCTGACTTGAAACACTGAACTGCACATCTCAGTGGTTTACAATGCACACAATTAACAAGCAGCATTAGAAAGCTCGACTTATATGGACATGAACATTTATTACAGTAAAATATCTCCCTCTACTGGACGACTGGGTTCAAACCATTATATCTTTCCTTACTAGGATTTCTTTGGTTGTTTTTTTCTTTAGTGTAGCAACCCTAAAATATGTACACGCATACCTACAAACATTACAGCACCAACATTAAAATCCATTAACTGAAGGTCTAGCTATGATGAAAACACAAATGACTGACCTTGAAAACTATATTAATCTGTACTATTTAAATACACACACAAACATTTAAATGAATATTTTTATATAAATATTTAAATTCATTTTATTTAACAAAAATGTATTCAATTTATTAAAGTATTATTCATAAAAAATATAACTTAAGACCAATAAAATACAAATAATTTTATTTAGAAAAATCTAATAATAATACTATATGATAGGGCTGTGTGATATGACGATATACATCGGATGGACAAAATAAAAAGTCTATCGTTTCATATTATGTTCTATCATTTATTTCGTGGTGTCGCAAAATACATTGTTTACGGTAATACTTTTTAATCATTTGGATGACTGAGATCTTTACACACCACCACGGGGCGTGAAGGGGAGACAGAACCAGGTGGAGAATGACCAGAACAAAACGAGGAGCTCGTTCCTAAACGAGGGACTGTAGCATGGGCACGTGTTTTTAAGCACTGCAGTTTTAAAACAACCGATTTTAAGCCGTTGAAACAAACAATAGAGCTATATGCGTGCGCCGTCTCTGTTTCTGTGTGAGAGGACCGCGCTTCTTTTTTTTTTGTTTGTTTGTTTTTTTTTCACTTTATTGGCTTTGAGCGATTACATAAACACACTTATATGCGTCAGAATCCCCGTCTTGGCAAGTATCCTCAAAGACAGCGATTTAGGTCTTAAGAGAGAGGAAACGGCTGAAAGAGAAAACGCATATGTAACAGTATATTGGATCCGGACTTCGGTCTTAAAGGGGAAGCTGTCCAATATCCGTTCTGTCTGCCATTCATATTAATCATAGCACATTGCTAGAATATCTCTGACTGCTCGACTAAATCACTTTTGTAACTTTAATAAGAAGAAGTAATAATAATAATAAAAAAAATAAAAATAAAAATAAAAATATATATATAGAATCTATACATAATGATATAATTAACACAGTGAAGACTAATTAATTTACACAATGTATGTAGCATTTCTTATTTATTGTAGTTTGTGTCCTATTGCTTGCAATTAGTTTCTTATACTTATTTCAATCACTGACTGTTTATTTATTTTCAGTGAGCTTGAAGGTTTTTTTTGTTTGTTTTTTTGTCTATTTTTAGGCTTGTATTAGTTTGATATTGACATTGGTGACAAGGATTATGAAAATTATATGGTATCAAAGATTTTAATATCATAAAAACCTTTTTAAAAGAAAAAAAAATTACTATATTGTGATATATATCGTTATCGTGATATAAAATTAGTCATATCGTGATATAAGATTTTGGTCATATAAATGACCACCCCTACAATATGATTTTATTTTTTTCATTTTAATTTGAATTAATATTTTTATAATAATTTTTAAAAGATTTAATACATCATGATAGCACACTGCATATTGTTACACTTGATAATATGTAATAAAAAAAAAGTTTGACAAATTCATCTTGTATTATTTTTATTATCATTAGTATTATGTGTTAAGATTATCCTCTATATTATTATATTTACACGTTTTTATCATCAATTTTTCCTTTGAAACTACAGGTAGCAGTATTTATTTGACAATAGCTGTAACTTACTTAAATGTATATTGCAATTTTACTTCTTTTACAACTATAATTGAAGAGTTCAGATGCAAAAGCCTCTAAATACCATCTGAAATTTTCTTCTAAAATGAGCATTTTTTTAATCAGGCTCCTATATTTATGTTTAGTTATTTCATTTTAATTGCACAGAAAATGACCTATACATTGCCATTAGAGTAAAATTACTGAACCTAAACATGGCAGCCTGATAAAATTGCTAATTTTAGATGAAGATTTCAGATGGCACTTAGAGGCTTTTGCATCTGAACTCTTCTTTCATTAAACACAGTTAAAACCTAATAAAACCTACAATCATATTGTACAATACTCCGAACAGAAAAATAGAGCATAGTGCTCTCTTTTGGACACAAGAGGGCATACCAGTGTCAGGAAAAAAATAAATAAATTACCTTCACACACTTTGAGAGAATCTCTGAATGTGAAAACGCCTCATTTTTACATTCCATTCTGAAATTAAAATTTAAAATAGCACTGGGAAATTTGGACAGCTACTTTCATTTTAAACCATTTTTACCTGAATCACATCAGAAGGGGCCAATTTCCACTTTCATTGTATTAAGGCCCATTATTTGGTTCCAGGATGAATCATTGAGATAAATTTTGAATTTTGATGAAGTGCTTAAAAAAATAAGACCTTTCTAAACACCTCAATATCCATCTTATCATTTTGCACCATCACAAACACGTTTGATAGTTATGTGAAAGCTTAGAAGACCCAAACAAAGCATCACATTCCCTTATACAGTATATCACAGATAATAGCACAATTACATTTTTCACTCCACCTTTCCCCAGGTTCATCTCCTCTGTCCACAAAACCCCAAAAGTCCTCATCTAATATCAGATCCTCCTTTATACAATCTGTTTTAACGTGATAATGCTGGACTCATTTCTGTTGTCACCTTGAAAATGTTTAGGGAGCTTGTCCTCACTAGAGAGTAACCTTTGGGATCCAACGGCTGATGTCTTGGTCACACAAGTTGTTTTTCTATCACTGCCCTCGGCAGGGCTTATTCTCTCCTTAATGATGCATCTCACAGCTTTGGCACGAATAATATTTTGGCTGCATGTCAGATCTGCTTCTGTTATTCAACTTTCTGAGTCTCACAGTGGCTAGCCTCCTTCACGCTGACACGGTTGTTTCATGTAATACTGTCAGACACTTGCGACAGGCTCCAAGGGTGAATGCAAAATCAAGACATTGACAGCTCTTAACGCACATGCATTAAAAATGCAAAACAGCACACCTGCCAAGGGAGGCAGCTGTAATTGCAAAAAGATGTTTGCGGTCTTAAAATACGGGGCAAAAATGGCTGAAAATATTTTTCTGTTTCCACACAAAGCTGCTTCTTTCCCGATACTGAGAAGCTCAGATGATGTGGAAGTCATATTGACCATTTTTATGATACTTGTATGTTGCTTTTTTGTCTGTTTAATCATCATCCCCCAAATAAAAATATTCTTTATAATAAAACTTAAGTTTTTACTGTAATAATTACTGCAATGTCTGCATATCCAATTAAATATTTGTGAATTATTTGAAGTGTAAACATACATTATCATGTTGCTAGACCAGCTAAATCGAGATCAAGTCAAAAACCAGACCAGAGTGCGTCAAGAAGACCAAGACTATGAAGGGTTGAGACTAGGGGTGTGGTGATATGACGATTTTTGATCGTGGACGATAAAAATGTCTCCACGATCTGCTTTTGAAGAAATATCGTAGTATCGTGCTACAGCGCACATTCTATCAGCTGCAGTTCTTATTCCTCCGTCTCAATATACTGTACATTATTCGGATCTGCTTTAAAGCCTTGCCGGTTAAATGTTTTATTCACGCGTCGGGAAAGCCCGTACACCCGAAGCGCGCGTGCTAAAGCCTGTCAAAAAGCGCCTGATTACTGAACTAAGTTATCTTGTGCACTAATACTGTCAAAACACACAAGGTTTATGTATAGACTCCATTGCTTATGTCTAAAATGAGTAAGTAAACAGCTGAGAGAAACGCATGCGTGCCTGTATATTAGATGTGTGCATGTCTTAAAGGGGCAGTACTGAACATGCTGCCGACTGTCATTAAAGGGATAGTTCACCTTAAAATTTAATTTCTGTCATTATTTACTAACTCGCATGTTGTCCCAAACCTGTATTAATTTCTTTCTTGTGCTGAACACAAAAGAAGATATTTTGAAGAATGTGGGTAACCAAATAGTATCTGGTCCACATTGACTTTTGATAGAAGGAAGAAAAAAAAAATACTATGGAATAAGTCACTGGGGACCAGCAACTGTTTGGTTTTCCACGTTCCTCAAAACAGCACTTATGTTTAGCAGAAGAAACTCATTCAGGTTTAAAGAAACTTTTGAGTGAGTAAATGATGGTATAAATATAAAACACTTTTTATTTTGGGGTTAATTATTCCTTCAATGTTAATAAAACACCAAAACACAAAGAGAAAAATCACTCACTACTCTTGACTGAAAAATGTTAATACAGTTGATTTAATAGGAATCAATCTATATAGTGTTTTATTTTTAATTTGTTGATTCAATTTCTCGAATGCTCCTGCTAAATACACCTATTGTACCTGAAAATAAAACACTGTTTTATTTGTATAGTATGTGTATTTGTAATGTGTATCTTTGTTCTCATTTTTTAATAACAAAGATAAAATAATGACAAAGATTTTTATCTTCGCCCACTTTGGCCTAAATATCCACCATTCTTTTTTAATATTTTTGTTATCTTGAAAGGTTTTGTCTTTATAATAGGGAAATTAGTTTGGCTGTAATGCTCAGACAACTTGCAAAATAGTAAAACCAACATGACAAAGAATCGTGAATCGTGATTTTTCTTAAAAATATCGTGATATTATATTTTTGCCATATCGCCCACCCCTAGTTGAGACTAAGGCAAGACCAAAACCAGACAAGACCAGACCAGCACTCCTCAAATTCATCTGAAAGATCCACAGATGTCTTGATAAAATAAGTCATAAAATCATTTACAATACAATTACAACTGCATAAATAATGTTATGAATATAATGTTTTAAATATAACATTTTGGAAAAATAAAAAAGCCTACATTGATATGAATGATAATTAATAAGATTAAAGGATAAACAAAGCTAAAACCACCAGTAGGTGGTGGCAGTGAGTGAGTGAGTGAGTGAATGAGTGAATGAGTGAATGAGTGAATGAATGAATATGAGTTGATTCATTCAGTAACAAAACACAGCTGTGTTGCTCAGAAATGCACAACAGTTTTAGATAAGGGCAGTCTAGAGTAATACAATCACTAAATCTCTGTGCAAAATCATTTTACAAACAGAGTCTGTAGTTCTTTATAGAAACATGCCACATCTGAGACACAGACTACCTAAGTGTGTGATTTTGGTTGATCAGAAAAAAAAAGGTCATTTTCACAAAAAGCTAAAAATTAATATTTAGTAAAAAGACTGATTCCCCTAACCACCAATGTGCGCACTTGGATGGGTAAATTCCAAATTTGGGTCACCGTACTTGGCCACACATCACGTCCAACAGTATTTTCATTTCTGGGTGAACTGTTCCTGTTAGAGCTGCTCTGTAATGAATAAGTGTCAAACGTAATTCCTTATGTGAAGGAAAGACACTTGAGACAACAAAGTGTTAGCAAGGTCTCGTATCTGCATGACATTTTTTTCATTACTTTTTCATTTTTAGCAATAAAAGAATTGTAAAAGTTCAAATAGATCTGATATTTTTATGATTTATGACGCATTTACCAGGGGGTTGACTCATCTAGACCAAAATTATCATGCTTTTGAATGTCGATCTCCACGCAGTGCTCTATACAAAATGCATTTGTAATAAGAGCGCTGTGAAATGACAAGCCTTAGGTCTGCTTTTTTTTTTTTAATCAAAATATTCATAGACAGGAGCATGATGGTGAAAAATGTATTTTTCACAGCAAGATATGAGCCTTAATGCAATCAAAGTGACAAATTAAGATGACAGTCAGGACAAAGGCAGTGTTTATGTTAATTCACACTGTGGCACTTGCTTTCTATCCAGACAACCGAACACTCGCTGACTTCTTATGAGTGCACTTCACAAAACAGCAGTAAGCAGCACTACACGACACCCAACAATAGGATCAATGAATGCTTAGGGTGGAAAATAATATAAATCACATTCACTGGCAAACTATTTAGAAAAAAAGTTCTCACAAAAAAAACAAAAGGTTAGTCTCCTTGATGGAATGACCCAGATATGTCAGCAGAGCAGGAACAACAGCTTGGCGCCCTGCAGAAACACCTAAACGCTATAGAACAGACAGCAGGGTTCATTGTGACCTCGTGACCTCATCAGAAGGAGACAGCTACAGGAGGAATTTCAAAACACCAAAACCTGAAAAGGTCTCTCTCATTAGACACCATGTTCATATGCACAATATTTCTTCACACCAAATCCCATATAAGCATTTATTTTGACGGAAAAAAAAAATGTTTTTATACAAAAATATATAGAAACCGTTTTAGAAAAAAAAGGTAAAAAGTCTTCATAAAAGGCGAAAGTGACTTCATAATATATATATATATATATATATATATATATATATATATATATATATATATATATATATATATATATATATATATATATATATATATATATATATATATATTTTTTTTTTTTTTTTTTATACACAGATATACACATACTTTTTTCTTTCTTTTTTTTTTTCTTCTGTCTGTCTGTGTGTGTGTGTGTGTGTGTGTGTGTGTGTGTGTGTGTGTGTAAATGCAGCCAATGCTCTATTTAACAAGCTTTCACTATGCATTTCAACATTGGCTCTCCTACACTAATTTCTTGTGCGAGGCGTTTGTCCACCCAAAAATAACAAAGTGGCTTATCTTTGTTGCTGCTCCTCAAAGAGGAAGTGGTGTTTTGGAATTTCAAGGTTTAGCACGTGGTCAGTTTAGAGTCTGAAGAGAGGGCCGAGGACAGAGCATTTACCAGAAACAGGTCACATTTTACCGAGGGAGGTGGGTATAACCCATGGGGCAAGAACTCCTAAAATAGATGAACGGCCTCCACTGTAATCATCATTCAGAACACATGCAGCAATGGCCTTCATTCTGTCCCACTCAGTGACCAAAAATGCATGAAAAAAGATTGCAGAACTAGGGCTTACATCTCTTGTTGGCTATTGTATATATTTTGCCCATTTGTTTACAATTATAAAATAAATGCACCTTATATACAAAGAAAACTATCATCTACCTATCTATTACTTAATATATAAAGTATTAGTATATAAAATATTTTAATAATATAATATAAAATTATATAAAACTATGAACTTTTCCACGACATTCTAATTTGAGATGCTCACATATATATATATGTGTGTGTGTACAGTATGTATATATGTATATATATATATATATATATATATATATATATATATATATATATATATATGTATATGTATATGTATATGTATATATATATATATATACACACACACACATGTGTGTGTGTGTGTGTATTTCAGTAATTCAACTCAAATTGTGAAACTCGTGTATTAAATAAATTCAATGCACACAGACTGAAGTAGTTTAAGTCTTTGTTTCTTTTAATTGTTATGATTTTGGCTCAAATTGGGCCCAATTAGCCATTTTCTCTCCCGGTGTCATGTGACTCGTTAGCGTTACAAGGTCTCAGGTGTGAATCGGTAGCAGGTGTGTTAAATTTGGTGTTATCGCTCTCACTCTCTCATACTATACATGTACAGTACACAATTATTTACATATAAAAGATCCCTGCAAAGGGTTTTTTTTCATGTTCCAACGGTTGTAGTATGCGTTGCTAGATACAAAACTGACTTACTACAGGTTAGTAGTCTCCTTATGGTATGTACAGTACACAAATATATATATATATATATATATATATATATATATATATATATATATATATATATATATATATATATATATTTTTTTTTTTTAAAACTACAGTAATTCACCAAAAGGGTTTTTCATGTTCCACAGGTTGTAGTAAGTTGTGAAATTTGGCCAGTATCTCCCTTACTGTATGTACAATTCACAATTGACCTATCGGTAAGCCCCGCCCCCCTTAGTTACTGTTGCTCCCTCAGACAAACAAACGGAGTTGCTCACTTCTTACAATGACAGCTGCAGTGTGAAAACCATGTCCCACGATGTTTTTGCACAATTTTGGACACAAGAGGCCACCAAATGGGAATTAAATATTCAATGGAGGGATTTCTACAATATTTAAAAATAAATACGGTGGTTAACTTGAAGGAGGGTTTACCTTAGCTAGTTTTAGCCAGAGATACCTTGCTAAAGCACAAGATAACATTAACATTCTGCTTGAGCATATGAAAATTGTAACTTAATGAGTGTATGACAACCAGAAAATGAACGTTTTTGTCTTCATTTATTTAAAAAAAAAAAAAAAAAAACTTTGTGAATTACAGTAATTTCTTAAGAATAATTATATACTGTATGTACAGTGAGGAAGATGTTGGCAACATTTCAACTGTTGTAAATCAGTCTGGTCACTAGTAACATTTTGGTGAATTACTGTAATTTTTTTTTTCTTAATATTTGTGTAGTGTACATACTTAGGGAAATTATTGTCTAAGGCGAGTTATTGGCAATATATATTTAGTCAGTTTAAGTAAATTATTAATTTATTGTAAACATTAATTTGAATAAATTATTGGAATTTAATAATTAAATTTAAATAATGTAATAAATTATTACGTCATTTTGTACTGTGAGGTAAATTTGCAGACGGTCCCTAAAGCAGCCTAGGCGAATATCAAACCTAAACCTATAGCGTTTGGTTTTCTATGGGAGAAAAAAATGGTTTGGTGAAACTTGTTGCTTGTGGGCTCATATTTTGGGTTCATCTGCTTAAATGTACATAATATGCAGTAATATATTTTATTAATTAGATGCTGAAGTTAATCATTTATTATCACTGAGGCAACAAACCACGTTAAGTGTTTTCTTTATGGGAAATGTTTAATGTGCGCGTTCCTTAACTTGCATTCATATCCTCATCTGTTTGCATCATCAGTAAGATCTGAGTTTGGTCTTTTAATAGGCTTGTTGGAGATGAGCAAAATCTGCGCAGAACCGATCACCGCGAGATGCATGCCTGATTTCCTGATGCCAATCTGATTTCATGTGATTGTGTATTTAAATTATGCTTGAATATTCCCAAACACTATGACTGTGCAATCTCTGTGTAAGATATGTGATTGTTGTCATATTTCTATAAAAATCTAAAATACATGTTTATATAAGTAGAAATGGATGATAAATAAATTATTATAAATAAATTAATTTATGAAGATAAATTTCGTATTAAATAGCAAGCACTTTGGGTGTCTTGTTCATCATATTTATATTTATATAAAAGCAACATAACTGAAATTATATCACATTTATTAGCAGCACAGCACATGAGTGAGAATAACGCGATATCCGCCTTTGATCTCGTTGGTATCTGTTCCACTTCGAGAGGGCAGAACTGTCCGTCTTGACTGCGCTTATTTCACTCCTCCCCTCACTGCAGCCGCCTACATTTCATGCGAGCTGCGTTTCAAACAAGTCTAATAGCTGTTACACTACTGTACACTACTTAGCCGCATAATGTGTTTTCTTTAACCGATTTCTGAGGGAAACAGCACGAAACGTTGCACGTTCGTTCATATTCTACATCTGCTTAACTGTCTATATAGTTCGCATAATCATCAATAAAGTGTATTCTGAGATCTGAGGTCTTATATCACTGTATTAGTTCACTGTGGTGAGTTTCGCGTCGTCGGGGGATCCTGGAGTGTGACGTATGAGGGGAACCCCAGTATTACAGCACAGCGTCACACAAACCATGATACAGAGTTACAGAAACTAAACAACCGAAAGCAATATATGTCTTCCTCAGATGTAATGTTAGTTCTGTACTTCAGCGTTGGGTAAAAGAGCATTATAATCTCATTTGTGGTAGAGAAAGCTGCTTACACGTAGGTTACGGTAAACAGCGAAGATGTTGAATTAAACATACAATCAGCGTTTCCACATGTTTATACTGGCCCCGATAATCAAAACTTCTACTTAGCGCTTGCTCCATTTCTGCAAATCAGTTTTTGTAAATGAGTGACTTGATCCACATATGGCCTTCATCAACAGCGGCTTGCGCCACCTGCTGGTGAGCAGCTGACAGCAGCTGGAGATCATGCATCGGTGCTCTACTACTATTCCTGAGGTTCCCGGATGTGCAATGCTGAATTTTCTGCCGAATTTTAACCACTGCATTTGTGGCAGCGAATCTGGTAAGTGAAATAAAGTGACCGAAATTTGCCTGTCGAATATTATACATCGTATTTTTAAACAGATTGAATATTTTGGAAGTGAATTCTGGAAGGTGAATATGAATTATCAAATTTTTAATTATGAAAATGTGTGTGAAATATTTTGAATTGAAATATTCACAGCTTAAATAAACAACTATGTTAAATTTCAGGACCTAAAAATGCAAGCCCTGGAAATACAAGGCATTAAAATGCAAGCACTGTTAATTGCAATGCATCTTTTTTTCGATTTGTGGAATTCAGCATGCTTTATGTTTCAAAAACTATTGTCATTATTCTGCTTCCATATCAAATCTCCTTCTCACCGTGCATTAGGACGATATAGACATGTCCTCTTCCAGGCAGTTTCAGAACATTTTATGTTGATTGGAAATTCTTAATTATTGCGCTGATGGTGGAAATGGGAATTTTCACTGCTCTAGCTCTTTTCTTAAAGCCACTTCACTAATTTGTGAAGCTCAATTATCTTTTGCTGCACATCAGAAATATATTCTTTGGTTTTTCTCATTGTGATGGATGATTAAGGAAATTTGGGCTTCGTTTACCCTCCTATTTATATTTCTGTGAAACAGGAAGCCATGGCTGGATAATTTTATGTTCATAATCACCCTGGAGTGCTCATAAATGTAGTGCGTTGAAATTTACTATTGAATTTCATCAAGAGAAAATGAATTTTTTGGATGTGCCTGTTCTTCGCACTGCATCGTAATATTTTGGTCAGATCTGATTTGAAACCTGCTCCTCATTTCTTGAATAAAATACCGTATGGGAATTATAGATGTGGTAACTGTCAACAGTGTAATTTCACATATAAGACATTGACTTTCACACATCCTCATACGACGAAAATATTTAAGATTCGGGGTACGATTTCGTGCAAGACGGCTAATGTTATTTATTTGTTGCGATGCCCTTGTGGTTTATGTTATGTTGGTAAGACTAGTAGACCTTTGAAAAATCGTATTTCTGAACATCGGTGTGCAATCAGACATCGCGATCCGAAAAGTCCAGTGGCTCAGCATTTTGTAAACTCGAGACATTCCGTTTCCACTCTTCAGTACATAGGAATAGAGGTAGTTAAGTGTCCACGGCGCAGTGGTGACATTAATAAATTACTTTTACAACGTGAGGCCTTTTGGATTTTTACATTAGATACTTTGTCCCCGAGAGGTTTAAATGAGGACTTTGATATTCGTCCATTTCTTTAAATATGGAATGCCTATCCAATTATGTGGCTTTTTATACAGCTCCAATAAAGGTTTTGATGGTATTGGTTGAATTTATAGGCAGGTATTAATTAATGTTGTTGTATTGTTTATTGAGAATTGTATTTTGTTATTTTTCTTTGTTGTTGTTGTTTTTTCTTTTTGACTGCGGTTATTTTGGTTTATTCATTATTATCATTATTATTTTGGTTATATTGTGTTAGGTCATGTGACCTTTTGTTCACATGTATAAATAGAGGCATATCAGTGTTGTTCATTTGTCTGATGAAGAGCCTGTGTGCTCGAAACGTTACACTCTATGTGAATTTTTTATAAATCAATTTTTCTTTGATACTTTTGGAGCTTAGGTGTTGCCGACTTTGCATTTTCAATAAGATTATATTATATACTAATACTAATTGTGTCATTTATTAGAATCATTGTATTATTTATTAAGTATATATTTTTTAAATGATATAATTAAATTATATAAAACATTTGTATTTAAAAGCTAAACAAATTTACAAAAAAAAGGTATGTTTAATATATTTAAATAAAATCGATAATATCAAAAAATAATATAAAAAATATCTATCATATTAGAATCATTGTAAGAAAAATTTCAAACAGAGGCTAATAAATCACACAAAAGGTGTTCAACAGCTGCATTAGTATCCCCCACAACTGAATGGGAGGATGTGTATGCATTATCCATCTTTTTCTATCTGATGTCCTGTGATCTATTCCTTGCCATTCCAAAACACATGGATCTGTCTGTGGGACTCCAGAGCCGAAAGATTCCCCTTTAGGGAGTCTGACACTTCAAGGAGATGGGAAAACCAGTGAAGTTGGCCTATCACCTCTCTAGAAGCCATTTCTTCAAAAGGCTTTAGGAACCAACACAACAAACAGCAGAAGAAGCCATAGACACAGAAAAAAACCTTAACTGAAATGCTTCACCGTGGGTTCATTTCCTCCTAAACAATGAAGCAATCTATTAGTCACCAACCTGATTTACGACGCCAATATGGACCAAATGTAAAACTAAATATTTAAGAGTTTTTGAGGCCAGTCTGTTTTGCCTGCCCCCCTGGCATGAAGAAAATATTAAACTTCATGTCCAGCAATTAATCTCATATACACCCACATTTCATTGAGACACTGACTTCAGGCTGTGCATTGCCAGAAGCTCCAGTAGGGTCCTCTCTCGCAGCCAAGCAAATCTAAAAAAAAAATTGTCATTTGTGCTTTAATAAAGCAAGACAAACGGAAAGACATTTCATTGCATTGCTCTCTACCACTGAACAATTCTGCGTGCTCAGCCACACCGCCTGACGTAAATTGGGATGTCAACATACAAGGAAACAATACAAAAGAGTCTCTAATGAGATGTCATGGTTTAAAAATTCCAGACCATTCTTTGATGGACACAAATAGAGTAGTGAGTCCAGTACGTACCAGAACTGTCAGAAGCCCATTTATTGTTCACAAAAGACCTTCAGTTCCATAGATTTACATGTTATACCTTTAAATTTAAAATCCTGTTATACTTTAATAGGATACATTATGCAACATGTATGATAAATGATAAAGAGACTAGATACTGTTGCAGATCTCCAGGGGGGCAAGAAGAAGAAAACAAAACCGAACATTCCTGTACAAAGCAGAGCTCGAAAGAAAGCTCAGGTTGCACCTTGACAAGGTAATTGGTCATCAGGGAAGCAGAGGAAAGAATTTTACAAGAAAGGGCAGAGCGGAAAACAACAAAAAAAGATTGCAAATAGGCCGTTTTAGTGTGTAAAAGGCACAGAACATTGAATTCTGATGTTATTCTGCCTCATATCATCCCACTATATTATTTCGGTTTGCAAATTACAGGATGTTCTCATTTATATCTTTATCAACAGCTTTAACTAGATATAGAAGTAATAAAACTAAACACACACACAAAAAATACTTTTACATGTATAAATACTAGAGATGCACCGATTGACTGGCCAGTGATCGGAATCAGCCAATTTTTCACATGACCGATGTGAAAGCCAATTCCGAGCCGATCCTTTTATTGCCAGCGGCACAGGCAATGATGTCACAGCCACGCGCACACTACAGTCGCGTGTAAACATGTCGTTTCGCGTGAGAATGATTCTAAATTTTAATTCATTCAGTGTAAACGGCGACTGAAAATGTATTTATGTCGTGCCAGATGAGGCTTGCACAGCCTGAGTGAGTGTGTGAGAGAGACAGCACACACAAAGTAACTCACAGAAATTTATAGATGCATACTGCAGTAGAAAAAATAAATAAAAAGATATATACAAAATTTGATTTAGATAAGCAACATTATACGGCCATGATGTTACCCCGAATATCAATATCAACACGATTGCAATGTGACACTGATTTTATACAATAGTATTTCAATAAACAAGAAGTTAAAATTAAGTGACTTAGATTTTAGACAAAATATTGACTGTTTTTGCTCAATTTCACTGACGAAAATAGTTCCAATCAAAGCTACAGCAGAACAGTTTGAATGAATTGGTTGAATGAATGAATAAATGACTCACTCATTAAAACAGACACTTGCTGCCACCTACTGGTGGTTTAGTCATTTAAAAGCATCATTGCATTTTTTCAACATTTATTTGTGTGTTTAAAAAAATTTAAAACATTAATCTTATAAAATTATTTATGCATCTGAAATTTTGCAGTGTAAATGCATTTATGGAACCTCAGCTTCATCAAACTGTCTGTGAGATGCAGCTTGTTTCCTCAGCAGTGGAAAGATAGAGTTTGCTATTACTAATTTCATTTGAATGGTAACAACTCTACAGTTTCTTATTGAAAGATGACATTTAATAAGGTTAGGGGGAAAAAATGACCATTTATAAACATAGTGGGAAATGACATCTGTTTTGTTACATACGGCAACTCATTTTAAGTTAACTATTTCTTCCTTTCCAGTCACCGAGCACTTTATTTTGAGAGTTGTTTAAGTGAAAGAAAATCTGTAATTTAGTCCAGATTGGGGGAATTGTAATGTTTAATAATTTCTTTTATTATGTAAATAATTGTGCATTGAAATTTGCATCGATTTTTGTTTGTATATGCTGTCAATTATAGTTCTTAGAAAGAAAATCGGAATTGACAAAAATCGGTATCGGCAGGTCACACTTCCAAAAAAATAAATAAATAAAAAATCTGAATTAGCCAAGAAAATTGCAATCGGTGCATCTCTAATAAATGCATAATCTATCTATCTATCTAACTATCTATCTACCTATCCACACATCTACACATGTTCATGTGGAATAGGTCAGACAAAACTTGTTAACATTACAGAGCAGGAAAAAAAAACAATTTGTCATCTCAGAAAGCTGTCAACAATTGAGCTGGGATCTCATAAATATTCATAGGCCTTCTATCAAACCATTGAGCAATATGGATGGTCTTTGCATCTCATCTGCATAATCTACATTCAGCGTAAGTTAGGGCTGGGTGGTATATATCGTACAAACTCAATATATTCTTTATAAGCGATACGGTATGAAGCAATACCGTTAATATCGATATAAGTAGTTCGATACAAGCGCATCTGAAAAAATATCTAGGGAGGACACAAACTGAACTGCTGCAGAGAAAGTGCATAATACAATTTGTTCTACATGTATCATGCTTTATATGAAGGGCTTTAAAAAAAATCGTAAAATAGAGTAGCCTATAGTTTAAAGTTTCAGTTTAAAGCGGCTCTGACAGAAAGGCTGCGTGTGCCGCTGACAGAGACGTGCTGTTTTCCTTAACGCATAACTTGCATTTCACAGGTATATTCTCCATCTGTAAATGTTAGAAAGCCATGGAAATATTTCCATTTTGCAGTCAGAAGTGCGTGAGCTTTTGCTTTGCGATTCTCCGCTAAACTTCACAGACCATTTAGAACAAGCGCCGCCACGCGCATGCGCGCCAAACAGACAGAGTGCAATAACTCTGACTAAAATATACATTTTGCTGAAATATGTGTAGTTGGAAAATAAATGTGACATATGTAGTAAGTGTATTTGTATGATAGCACTAACTGTAGTGTAATGGGGCCATCAAAATAGCCTTTTTACTCAATTAGTCTGTGCTTTATTATTTTCAATTTTAGTTTAGTAAATTTAACTTCTGCTTTAAAAGCATTATTTTTGTTTTTAGATTGCAATGTTACAATGTTAGAATGTAATGTGATTTTAACCCTTTTTGCACATAATATATGCCTTCATGCTTACATTCACTTTATTTGTTTAATCAAAATACAAAATACAGAGATATATACCGTATATCGCACATCAGCCAAAAAAAAAAAAACGAGATATGAATTTTTGCTCATATCGCCCAGCCCTAGCGTAAGTACTCCTATGAGGTAAATAAAGAAAGTGACAATCAACTATAGTTTTCAATCCATATTCATTGTATTCACCATAATTAACTACACTTAATCTATACCTTCTGAAATTATTTTACCAATACTTTAGAACAGAGGTAGCATCACATTTAAATGCTCTTTGACTTGTTCCTAGAGGACCATATACCCACCTGGCTTCATTAAATGAGGAAAACAAAGTTATTATGTTGTCAAATGTCTTGAGGGCTTCAGGTCTACGTACAGGTACAGATGGTTTTAAATAGGAGACTAAAACTGTTACTGTATGAATGTATAGCAAAGGAGTACAGTGGGGTATGAATGTAAAAACTATTGAAAATGGTTTTATCTTTTAAAGTCAGTATTGTATTATCAGCTTTACAATTTGAATGAAAAGTTGATGTCTAAATTCTCTTTTTACTTTAATATCACAAGCTGCATGAACATGTTCGCATGTAACCTTATGTTAATGCTATCCAGGATTTTTAAAGAATGTTCCAAAAATTATCATGTGCTTCAATAGAAAAACATCTGACCATCTGTACAAAGCAGTTGATTAATGTTATAAATGTAATTATTTGATTAGTGACCTAGAGATATTTCTATTTACATCATAATGTCTTAGTATTTCGGAAAATGTGAAAAAATCTTTCCATCGATTTAAATGGTTAAATTAGATTTTGAATCCTGTTTTTCAGTGCGTTCTCAGACCTTGAGATCCCAATGCTTTTTAAGCAAATCTCTTTGCGACAAAATGGGCGTTTTTGAGACTGTTAAGCTTTCAAATGTTAAGGTTAAACATCTTTTACATCCATTTTATTATTAAACAAAAGGGGGTTAATATGTGATACACGGTTCTAGTTTCTTACAGAACTATTCTTATTTGATATACTGACTGCATTCACAGATATAACAGCAGACAAGATTTGATCACTGCAGGTTGTTAGATAAAATGCATGACTACCACAATGGGAAAATCCATTAAATTGAACAAGTCTTTTAGAGTCAAACAAATATGTAAGCGTAACTGTCTTATTTTCTAAAACACATTCAATATTGTAATTGCTGAAGTCTTTGTCTAGCTCACATCTCCCAGTGACCTTCCATTATGCTTTATGCCAGGGTGACCTCTGAGGAGAACGGCACATGCAGCCAAGCGACCAATCAGAAAGCAGCCTCTCTCGAGGAGTCCCCCAAGTAATCCCACACAACATTACCTTGATCGAAAGCAAAAGATCTCATTCTGTTGTACTGCAAAGCACAAATGCATGTGTTTGCAGTCAAAAAAAAAAGATCACACATTCTTTGTTCGGACTCCGAGGTCTCTTGACCTACATCACCAAGCTTTCTTTGCTTTGTCTCCAAATGAATATTAATTTGCAAATAATAAAACACATCAGCAAGTGATTCAGATTTAGTGATCTCATTATCTCCAGTACGTTTCATCTTTACCTCTCAAACCCGTCCTTGAGCCTCCTATATTAGGTGTGTGGGTTTCTTAGATCATTCATGCAAGAGCTTTCCATTCCTTTATAAACTGCATGAAGCATACGCAAACAAATAATAAGCATACAGATCTCAAATATATTGCATTTCAGTCACTGCACCACCCAGTCCTGAGCCCAGATGATGCATGTTCTCTATTGTTGCCAGGGAAAGCGGCATAGTAAGCCGAGCATGAGTCATAAACACTGGCTGCAGGTAGTCTAACCCCTGGGATCAGAACAGCCAGCTTAAGAGACCGGACCTAATCCTCCAGGGGTGTCGTGTAACACCAACTCAAAACCTTGGAGGGACAAAGGACATGATTGCATGCATTTGGATCAAAACAGAAGAGAACAGCGGTTTGATTAAGAAACATTTATTCCTGAGAGTTGTATGGTAGTATATATGGTGCACTCTCAGAAATAAAGGTATAAAAGCTGTCACTGGGGCGGTACCTTTTCAAAAGGTACATGTTTGTACCTAAAAGGTCCATTTTGGTACCTTAAAGATGCATATTAGTACTTAAAGTGTACATATTTTAACTTAATGGGTACAAAAGCGTACCTTTTGAAAAGGTACCGCCCCAGTGACAGCTTTTGTACCTTTATTTCTGAGAGTGTAGAAATGTGATCCAGCTATACTGGTAAAACTGTATACTAAAATCAGACTTAAACGGATATAAACGTTATAAAATAAAAGTTCTTTCTTTCTATCTATCTCATTTTTTTTTTAAAGACGTTCAACATTTTGATGAAAAATCTAGTGAAAACGGCAGTATTGTAAAATATTACAATTTAAAATAACTGTTTTCTATTTTCATATTTTCAAATGTAATTTATTCCTGTGAATGAAAGTTGAATTTTCAGCAGCCATTACTCCAGTCTTCTGCTAACCCTAGTGAAAAATTAACTAAAACGTATTTGAAATACATTTATTTCATGCCAAGTATACTACAAATTAGGGATGCAACGATACCATTTTTTCAGAACTGGTCCGATCCGATACAGAAAATCCTGAGTATCGGCCGATTCCAATCAGAGCGCTTTTTTTTTTTTAATAAAAAAAAATCTAATGTAGAATGACATCTACGACATAAATACTATTATTATAAACAAAGTTAGCGGATAATTAAGCAGAGCACACAATTTTATAAAATCTAAACATTTAGTCAAATAACATTATTTAGTGGGGAACAAATAAAAGTGAATAAGTGTAGGACGAAATCTGGCAAAATATTACACATTGCTCTTTGTACTGTTGTAAAATACATTAATGAAAGCAAGTAAATGTATTCATTTATAAACGTATACAAAAAAAATTAAAAAGACATTTCTTTTAAATGTATAGCATAGGACCAAACAAGAAACACTATAAATGATCTTTCATTGCATAATAGTATTATAAAACGAAAGGCTCCAATGCAGAGTGGCACAAAGTGCATCCCGTGCACAGAATGATATGCTCAAAGCAGCACAGTCACAGTACGCAGCGCTCCGCATAGAGAAGTCCAAAACACAAATGAAAGAGATATTGATGCGTAGTCTATTGAATCTGTGCGATAATTTGAGCCTTTTCTTTTAACAGTTTTAAATGTCAGTTAATGTACCCTCTTGGAGAGAGTTTTATCGTCTTGACTGTCGTAACCGAACGTGACGCACAGTTTGAATGCTGAATGGAGGATGACAGACAGCCGCAGTTGGGAGAAGAGTTTGTCAACTTGAATTAAATATTTATCTCTACCTCACTTTAAACTATGGAACAGCTTAAGGACATTTGGACTTTGACTTTATAGTGCTTTATAATTCTTTTGTGCTTTTGTGGAGCTTACAGAGAATAGTATACACACAATATCGGATTTGGATTGGTCTTGTCTGACTTAGGGATGCAACGATTGTAGATTTTGTTGGTACGATTATAGTCTGAGGAATAATCACGGTTTCACGATTATTACGATTAGTATGCATTTATTCATTTCACAACATAAAATCACATAAACACTCTTTAGATATTAAAGTGTTATTTATTGCTGCCTTTTGAAACAGAAATAACACAGTGACCAATAATACAGCACAAAATAACAACACTAAAGAAAAAGGCCATCTCTCCTATTGGAATTAAAAAAGGTGACCTCTGCTCTGTAAACATCCATGTCAGTATTTCCCTTTTGAAATTAACAAATGTATTTGGTGTTTTCATTTCATTCTTTCCACATTTCTTTTGGACCTGAGGTACAGAACTTGGAAAGATGGTGAAAAATAAATTGACTTATGAATAATATTATAACAGGGATGATAAATCACAATATTAATTAAGTATTATTAATATAAGACTAATATTAACTTTATTTATCCCACAGAGGACACTGTTACTAATGAGGGGATTAAACTAAACTATTATTGTAATCAACTGTCATCCATACTTATTCATTTTAATAATCTTTATTCATCTGATTTTACATATGGCCTGAAAAAAATCATGTCTATTATTTTGGTTTGTGAGATCGAGCTGCCCACACAAACATTTAGGAGGACAGAAACGTGTCGTCAACGCTGCCCAGCGACTTTCATTAATAAAATAGCTTAGATACTGGATCGCTACATTATATTAATCAGCAAAGAGGGGGTAAAATGACTGTTTAAATAACTAAACTCAAATCTTCATTGTTTGTAGTGACGCGCAGATGCAGGTAGGCTAATTCACACACGCACTCTCTCTCTCACCGCACTATTTCATCTCTGAAGCGGGCAGAATGTTCGAGCTAACGAACTTCGCGTCAGGTGGTCCTTGCCTTCACGTCGTGGAAATAAAGGATCACTGTTTGGTTCCTCTATCATAGTTAATCTAGTAGCCTCTGTGTCTCTGATAAGCATGGCATTTTAAGCTGGTGCACCGCTAGTGTAACTTTATTTTCGTTTTGCTCTTGTTTCAACAGTTCCATTCCGTGCAACAGAAACACTCTGTGTAGCGGAGCCTTTACGATTAATTAACCGTGATGTTTTAAAGCGCGGTTAATCGTAAAACCGGTTAATCGCTGCATCCCTAGTCTGACCGATACCTGATCTGGCAGAAAATGCCAGTATCGGAGCCGATACCGATCCTGAGTATCAGATTGATGCATCCCTACAACAAATACTTACATATTTATCTACTTAATAAAAATACCCTGCAATTGTACTTTAGGTAGCCTATACTAAACTGCTATAGGCCTACTTAAAATCTGCTAGATTGGAACAACTAATTTTGTACTTAATGCACTTTAACTGTGTGGAAGTAGTGCTGAAGTCCACCTAAAGATATACTGAAGTATATTTGATTGTGATAAAGTCGAACTACTGCAAGTATACTTCAGGTACACTTTAATATCTTGCATTTAAAAAGGATCATATAATCCTCATCAATAGTGACATTAAAACATATTTTAGGCTTAATATTAAGAAATGTGCAATGTGCACATTGCACAAGTAGTACTCTAAATAAAAGTTTAATTGTAATGTTTATATAAGTCTCTCAAGCGATTAGTCAGTATGTTAATAAATTTGAACTTAGTATATGAAATAAATTTTAAATGTATTACTTCTTTACTAGGGACACGATCCTTCAGAAATCATTCCAATATGCTTATTGGCTGCTCAAAAAACATTTCTTATTATCAATGCTAAAAACAGTTTTGCTGCTTATTTTTTGTAGAAACTGTGATACACTTTAGTTAAGGATTCTTTGATAAACAGAAAGATAACAGCATAATATTATTAAACAATAAAATAGCATTACATCATGGAAGATTTTGGTCACACCGCCCACCAGAGAATCAGGAGAATTAATGTGTGTACTTGGGCCCAAAAGAAACATTTGTAAAGAAAGACATGTCTGAAAAGTTTTCCATAAAATTGAGAAAACAGGGAGGGGTGACCAGCATACATAAAAACTAGAGCAACATTGGTTCCCCTGAGTGCCTCAGTCCTCTTCATTTCTGACATAAATTTCTTTTCAGTGCCACAGACCCCCTGAAGCCTGTTTTTATGACTAATAATGTCATGTTTGTTTCTGCCGACCACGGGAGTGAATTCTGTCCTTTACTTGGGAGAAGTGGGTCAGGTTTTTTTTTTTTTTTAACAGTGCCAATTTATAAAATGTGTTACTGATTCTTGTGCGGAATCATTTAAAAGTACATAGGTAAAAGTGACAGCAGTTCTGCACTGAGAAGCCTCAGCTGTGAATTGAAACCAATGGAAATGACAGATTCACCAAAAATTCACTGATATTCCCATTACTGGAACCCTAGAAGTACCTGTCCTTTTTCTTTACTATGAATTTACAAATTGTTCACGTTAAGCACACAGCACCACAGTTTGATTCTTATCTGAATTCAATGTGAACACCGATCCACCTGAATTCTTGCCGCACATAAATCAAACCACTCATGGGAGACACTCTATCCCTGTGTTTATAGATAGAATGAATGCTCTACCAGTGACAGCACTCTTCATCACAGGTGAAAGCCTCGGCGGCCAGGCATCAGTTATCGCAGCAATCAAATCTGAAGTGTATCACAGGACTTAGACTTGCAGAGAATACAAATGTAAAGGTATTGATTTGCATTGATGGCAATTCACATACTCCAAGGGCTGATGATGCTACAAATCTGAATTGTCTAGTAATCAAAACAAAGACCACCCTTTTCACAAAAACATTAAGCAGGACAACTATTTTCAACATTAATAATAAGAAATGCTTCTTGAGCCCCAAATCATTAGATAATCAGATAATTAGAATGATTTCTGAAGGATTATGTGACACTGAAGACAGATAATTAAACTTTGACATCATAAGAATAAATTAGATTTTAAAATATTCTAAAATAGAAAACTGTTATTTTAAATTTTAATATTTCACAATAGTTAGTTTCTACTGTACTTTTGATCAAAACAATGCAGCACAAAAGACCTTTTTCAAAAACAGTTATAAAGAAATCCAAAACTTTTAAACAGTGGTTTATATAACATTATATAAATGTATAAAAGGTCAATTTTCAATCAGTCTAACTATCACTTTATTCATATAACTTTAACACAGTCTGATGGAATGAATAAAACTTACTAATTCTGTTTTTGCTACTGAAGTTTAAAAAGATTGCCACCTGTCTTAACACTCTCACACTATTCGCAAAACAACATTTTCATTTACACGTTTGACAGACTTTCCATTGACATTCACAGGAAATCAAACATCCTGTTGCTAGCACCACAATCACACAAATTAGTCTAATTATAGCCAAAAAACGAGCACTAAAATAATTACAATGTTCAGGATGTTGCTTAATTTTATAAATCACCAGCAAATTCATATACATATATTTATATCAATATTAAATGTTATTGCAAATCAGTTTGACTACTCGGTTTCTACAATGGAGTTCTCCATGCACACCAGGAGCACTCTGGATTTAAAGCAACCATGTGCCAGGACAACGAGAAAGCTTTGTCTGTGTCTAGAAGCAGTTCTGCACCAAGATGCATATCAGGTCTCTGAGGGATTTGGCTGTCAGCGTGTGCATGTTTGTGTACAAACAGTAGTACAATTGAGACTACTTTAGAAAGCAAATCCATGCTGCCTGACAGGCAGAATATCTGCACTATAAAGATGTCAATGAAAGACAGGATTAAAAAAACCTTCAAATTAACATGCCAATTTAAAAAAAAAAAAAAAAAAACTAACACCTGAAACACATCACTGCAGTGCATAGGGGTTCATCTCACCATGATGATACCATCTTTCCAGTCCCCAATCGTTAGCTAATCAGACAAGATCTTATGCGTCACGACTTACTGATCTCGCTGCTCTCTGTTAATAAGGCCATCCATCAGGATGAAATCTTCTAACCGAAGGGTCTAATGTATCAGCACTCACACACAGCTGCGCAGCAAACACGCTCACATCTCAGGTGTTTCCAGGGACCAGTGCGACAATGAGCTCTTGGGATCAAGACAGACGTGTGCACGGTGCACAGATATTGGATACTTTTATTCTAGTTCCTCGGTACAATGCACAAAGAAGGCAATGAACAGAAAGGCTGTTATAATTTACAAAAAGTGCTTCTAACACAGTAAAAAAGTCAAAATAACCACAGCACTGTTTTACAATCCATTTTACAGCATACTACATTATTCAGCATAAAAATGGCATTACAAAACAGATCAATGTCATTAAAAAGCATTTTATAAATAAAAAGATAACTGCAATGAAAGTTTTAGTCTAAAATCCTAGTCAAGCAGACCATGTTGCTATTTTTATCCATGCGGCTAAAAACATATATAACCTGTGCTTTTCCTGAAAGCACGAAAAACATTAGCTTAAAGACACTGAACATCTTTCCACAAACACTGAGACCAATTTGCTCAGCAAGGAAAACTCGAACTCGCAACGAAGGGGTGCAGAGGCCCTGGATATTAAAATTGTGATAACATTCACAAAAGTGAGTCATACAGTCTGGTCGTGGTCTAAATGTGTGGGGTTGAATTTCACCCCCTCTGCGAGTCTCATAGGAAATCCATCTCCAGTAATGAGAAAATGGATTTAAATGGACTATAGAAGCAATTATCGGCATAATGATAGAAAGTAGGACTTGTTTTTCTTCCATTCTTGTTTATACTGAACACTGACGTCATAAATCAGAGGTGCTTAGTTTTAAGACACAAAAATGTATTTGTTTTTGCATACATTGTTTTATGAGGTTTAGAAAGGAAGGAGGACAGAAAACAATAAAATCTCTATCGTCTGTCAAGGTGAAAGATGTGACATGCCATTACGTTTACCATTTAGTGCCAATGTGAGGGCAATATATAGGAGGTATCATTGCTCTGACCGAAAGGTATCAAATCTGTGACTAATGGTCTATTATTAGCTTGATTCAAGGGTATCTGCATATTTCTGCCTGTAACTAAGGCTCTCTGATAAACACTCACTTTTCTTCAGGGAACATTTGAACTGTTGGTCTCCTCTTGCCAAGTACTGGACCATCAGGGACTGAATATGAATGTCTGGTGTTCAGCTTGCAATGAATTAGTCCGTGATGGGTGTAAACAGTCTTATTTCTCATTTGGTGAATGAAGGGGGAGCCGTGAAGGACAGCAGTTCTCCAGAGGGCTCTCCAGAGGGCAACAAACGTGAAAAGTACTTATGCACGAACTCATCAGGAGAAGCCATGCCTCTTGCTCTTGGCTAATTAAAAATATTGATTAGGATTACCTTTTTGCTTGGCTATTTGATAACCAGTTTGCACTTTAACTACAGGCCACTTAAACCTATTTATATATTATTCTGACCCATATCTGTGTCTGTCCATTTTGCAATCCATCTGTGTCCTAACCTGGAAGAGTCTGGCACCAAACACTTTCCTGTCCAGACTGAAAACAAAAAAGATGAAACAAAATCACAGCCAAACAGAGGAGTATGTGGATGAGTTTTCTCTTTCACTCAATGCATTGCACAGCGTGAAAAACATACCTTGTACTTGCATGACTTCTGTGATTTGTCTCCAGATGGCATCCTATTTATGGTTTTTCTTGTACTAGTTTGCAAAACTAACAATTTAAAATTTTCAAACATTTATATTTATATTCTTTTTTTAAACATTAAGACCCAATTAAATCAAAATGTTATGTACCGATAAAAGCTGGCAAAATTGACTTGGCATGTATACACATTTTAAACTTGCAATCTTTCTCTGCTACAAAAAAAAATTAACCAAAATTATTAATTTTTATTCTTAATCTAACAAAAATATGTACATGCTCCTTTATATATAATGCAAATAGCCTAATAAATTCCACATTGTAATATATTATGATCTATTAATGTATCAATTACTAGGCTATATGCCTTTAAAAATGTAAATATGTGCAAACTAAGTTAAATTAAAAGTTAAATAGTATTATACTACATAAAACCCGTTTAATGTACTTATATACAAAGTATTTACTTTTACCTAAAAGAAAAACACCGCCTTGTTTGCTTGGACATGATGGCCAAAATCATATTCTCACCGTTTAAGTCCTTGAAAGGATGATGGCCATGACATTCTGGACTTCTTCAAACCGGGACGGTTACCGGTGTCCACGGCATAGCTCCGGTCCATGGTCCTGGGATTCAGGTACTTTTCCGTGTCGGAAAAGCCTCTCTGTCTCACCCGGTAGTTCTTGCGCGAGCCGAAAGAGTTCTGGATCTGAAGAGGAACCGGGCTTTGTTGCCTCCACAGATGTTTTGGCGCATTTCCATCGGTACCGGGAGAAACCAAAGTTGACACCTCGCTTCCGGCGTCCATTCTTGCAGTTGTATCGACAAACTAAAATTCGTCAAAACACTAACGTTATATTTTTGTGAGATAATTATTGCAACTAGCTTTGGCGCGAAATGTCCGAAACTTGGAAAACATCCATAAGAAAGCGTAGTGTAAAGTACACCATTAGTGCTATTTCCAAGAAAGCAATAATATTCTACATAAAATATGCAAATGCATATAAACCGAAAAGTCAATTTTGATGTTTACTATACTGGATTGACCCATTCTGTCCAACAGTTCATCGTCTATCATTGCTCGCTTCTATCGTAATGTCCATAATAACACAAAACTTCGGACAATAAACGCTTGTCCCGTCAAATTGGTTTCCAAATAAACTAACAAATCTTCGGGGTCCATGCAACAATATCCAGCATCCCTGTCTCGCGCCTCGCCTGGACGGAAAAAAACATCCAAGCGCTCTCATTCTCCTCTCCACTTCACACAGAAGTGATGCTGGGAGGCGATCAATATTTATTCTGCACAGGTTGACTGACAGACCAGGGGGAGGAGCCTATGCTCTTCGCACAATGCGGGAAACAACTTTGAGTAAACAAAACTTATTTGTTTGTGCCGAATCAGTCAGATGACGAAGAAGAAAAAAAACACTTAAATGTTATTTATATTATATATTTTATACATACATATATACACACACACATACATATATATACATATATATATATACACACATATACACACATATATATACATATATATATATACACATATATATATATATATATATATATACATACATATATATATACACACATACACACATATATATATATATATATACATACACTATATATATATTTTTTTTTTTATTTTTTTTTTTTATAAAAATATATATATATTATGTACATTTATAATGCTATACTTGTATAGATTACCTCTGCATCACATTACTAAAAAATTACTAAATATTTAACTGCTGTGAAGGTGTTTGTAATACAGAGGCTCTGGAAGTGACTGTAAAGTGGGGGCTGGGGGGGGGGGGGGGGGGGTCCCGGACCTCCCATAAGCATTAAGGGACCCCCCATAACACCCAAAATATATAATCGGGGGGGTCCCCTGGTTTTTCAATAAAACTATAATACTTGAAACATTGAACTAGTGAAAATGAAAATGAAATGAAAAGATTTGATGGCTGTATTAAATTTAGACCTGCTCATGTTACATCGTATTAATTTTTAAGCGTTTCATTTAGTTATTCAATATCACACGAAGAGTGCCATTTTTCCCCCCGCAAAAATCACAAATGTGATATTGAGTTTATACAACAGTTCAATAAACAATAAGTTATTAATAGGCTTACGTTTTAGACACCATATTGCCTATTTTTGCTCTGTTTTTTTTATTGGCGAAATATTCTAAACACAGCCACAGCAGTGTTTTGCCTTTCTGAGCAACATGACCGTGTCTTGTTCCTGAATGAATCAACCAATTAAATGATTCGGTTCAATCGCAATGAATCAAGTCAAGTCAAGTCAAGTCAAGTCACCTTTATTTATATAGCGCTTTTAACAATACAGATTGTGTCAAAGCACTTAACAGTATCAAATTAGAGGATAGAGTGTCAGTAATGTATAATAAGATTAAACACTCAATTTTCAATTTTCAGTTAAAGGCATTTCATTATTGAATTCAGAGATGTCAGTGTCTAGCTCAGTTTAGTTTAAATATTATCTGTGCAATCAAATCGGCGATAATCGCTAGAAATTAAGTGTAATCACTTAACAATGACTTACTGCCACCTATTGGCGGTTTTAATTTCACATTTAAAGTATATATTTTTAAAATAATTTCAAATATCAGTATTCAGTGTTTTAGGATTAAAATATCAAAACATTTATGCATTTGTAACTGCAGGTTAAATGCATTCATGTTTTGCAGTAAATAATGTGTAAATACATCTGAATGCCACTTCAGATGCAGATTCTGTGTTTTCTCTGCATTGCAAAGATGAATTTTGTTGATAATGATTTTAATGATAATGATATTCTAGGAAAAAAAGGCTTTATTTTTAAGAATATCAAAAACTTTAGGAGTGAGCTGCCCACTGCAGTCTTGCAGCTCAGTACACTCAGTAAAATATCGTCTGCTATCGATAAAATCCCAGAAAATATCTATCTATCTATATCTATATATACCCAAAAGATTTTTTTTTTTTTTGTCTATATTGCACACCCCTAAGATAGATATTTAATTCTGCTTTGCTTAGTGATTGTTTGCACATAATTCACTGATCATCTTAAAATAAGCTTTTATCTTAGAATTAGGTTCTCTCAACGATAACGAGGACAAGACAAAAAATATGAATCATATTTAGGCTATACAAGGTTTTATATTTTTCATTTTTTGAAGGGGGTGTTCTGGTTAGGGGGACCCCCCAAGAGCTTTGACACAATTCGAACACTGCTGTAAATTGCACATTGTTCTCTCTTCTGACTGCAGTTATCAATCTCTCTATTTTTTCATCTTTTTGAAAGTTATGAAAATACTATTGTGGAGATTTTCTTTTGCTATTTGAGCAAATGGGAATGCAATAAAAATTTATTTGATGTAGTCTCTTGTTCACAGCTATAGAAGTCTACCCAACTATGATCATTTCCGCTTCCGAGAAACCCGGAAATGCGAAAAAGGGTCTAAATTTTCATTATATAGCCTATTTAATTAATTTAGTTTTCCTATACATAAATATATTTTAGAATTTTTCCAATTTAGTACAGTTTGTGTACAGTGACTTCAAGCATCCTGACAGGTTTCCTCACATGAGCCGAGCAGTACTGACAGCATCTTTTAGGTGTCAGTTCAACCTGAGCGAACGATAATCACTAAACAAGCACACAGAATCCTGAAGTTATAAGCATGAAATTACTTTTGACAGCAAATCTGTTCTTTGCCCCTTCTCTCTTTTATCTAAGATAGATTTTCAATCAAATACAATGCGAGTCAACCCTCAGTTCAGGCACTAAAACCAAAGCGTTGTTCCAATGACTGTCCTGCATCTGACACAGCATTGACAGGAAGGCAATTCAAAGATAAGTGTGTGTAATAGAGAGGTGTCGGATAAAGCGCTCTTTCCATTAGAGCCAACAGGGGGAAGAAGAATTGAGACAATTTATCCAGTGAAGTCGGCATATTAGAATATTCACTGAATTGTAAAGAGGGGAGCATGACCTTGTGAATTACAGCCTGGCATAAAACAGGGAAATGATGCATACACACAATCAAGATGCAAGGCTTATTCAGAGCAGAAGATGCAACTGAACACTGGGCAGTGTAACACAATTAAAACAATAGTTCATACTAGTGAGTTTCAGCAACAGTTTCTGAAATATATGGAAAAAGCTTCATTTGTGTAGGTATTATTGCAATTTTTTTTATGTTTAATGCAAAGTGTTCTTAACATCAAATCTCCAGTCCTCACAGTAGGAGACTGAGGCCTCCTGGGGTATTGAAAAAATGATTTACCATAATCAGATGGGAAAAACAAGCCTCATGCGTATAAAGTCTATGTGCCGTAGATGGGAACTGATGTTGCGTATCACTGAGCATTTGATTGGCAGATTCTCCGTCTCTAGTTGACGTGACTGTCAATCATCTTTTGCTGTAGATGCTAATTATGAGAAAGTTGCTAGCTATGATTGAGTTGCCTTTGGTTGGACTGTAATCATTCTTTGGACCATTGAACTGGTCCACCATGTTTTATCAAACGTCATGAGACTACAAGGCCATGTACCAATCCCAAAGACCTACAATAAAAAGTTTATATCCAAGTTTATTTTTGTAATCTAAAGCAATGGAACAATGCATAATGGAAAAGAATGCAGCTAGATGCATATTTAGCTGAGATAGACAAAATAAAGAGGTGTGCACATTCTCAAGAAAAATGAGAGCTGCTGACTCAAGGAAATCAGGTTACATACATCACTTACCCACAATGGATCCTCTGCAGTGAATGGGTGCCGTTAGAATAAGAGTTCAAACAGCTGATAAAAACAAAGTACACACAACAACACAACTCCAGTCCATTGATTATCCTCTTGTCTTCACTGGAGAAAGCAATTTTATGGATAGAGGCAAGAAGCAACGATTTGAAATTAAAAACTTGTTTAGAAAAACATGCAGCTTTTAGCTTCACAAAATGTTGATTGACTGGAGTCATGTCGATTATTGTGATGTTTTTATCAGCTGTTTAGACTCTCATTCTGACGGCACCCATTCACTGCAGAGGATCCATTGGTAAGCAAATGATGTAATGCTAAATTTCTACAAATCTGTTTTGATAAACAAACAAAATCATCTACTTCAATGGCCTGAGGGTGAGCAAATGTTTTTCCCATTCAGCCTATGTTAATAAACTACACTAAATGTGTTCACAGAGGCTCTTTTCAAGTTTTTGTTCCAATGCTCAGACAATTTACCTTTAGTACAAACAGCATTTCACTTCTGTTTACAGATTTTAAGAACATTTCTTGTTTACCTTGGTTCAGCTGGGTCACCAATTATTTTCTTCAGTAAAAGTAGTGGAGATTTTCTGATCTTTTACATACATGCAATAAAATGTGCTTGCTAAAGTGATGACACGATATAAACATTTAGGCTACTTTATAGCCTAGCAATCAGAATCAAAGTGCATCACTGCCTTTGACAAACAAATGTTCTTGTAAAAAAATAATTTAAAAAAATAAATACAAAAACACATCTCCAAAGCAAGAGGAAATAACCAGATCAAAAGTGCAATTAGCTCCAATGCATCTGTCAGGCAAAAACAGATTTGAATTTTCTGTAAGAGGTTTTTTGACCCATGTTAATTACATGTTTGAAAGTAAAAGTTTTTGTTTTAAGTCAAAATTGGCTTTTAATTTCTGCTAAAAAGTTGATCATATTGACTCGTAGCAAATATATACATTCTTTGTTTCTGTTAAACGGAACAAATGCAATAACGAGAATATAGATGATAAAAGCCCAGCTGTTTACCTGCTTGTATCTGCGGAGGTGATGGCAATCAGTGGAGGTGCTCTCAAGGGGAGGCTGCTGGGTCGAGGCTGGGCCGTCTCGGTCTCTGGTTTCCTCTCACAGTAGTACTGCTCAGCCTGCCTGAAGGCCAAAGGGGGCAGCTGGACAGTTCGGCAGGAAAGCCTGTGGACTGCAAAGGGCTCCATGCAGGACAGTGGACATGAGTCTGGGGAGTCTGGGGAACAATCTGAGACCTGAGAAAGTGATAGTTTCATTAAGAGTCATTTCCCCAAACTCTTTACAGTTTTACAGAATATATGAGACTTTTACTAAAAATAGTCCACTCATTTAAGTAGAAATATATGAACTGGTAAGATATGAAAATGAATCAGTCCTCAGATGAACCTTCAGAACAATGACCTATTTGTTTTCTAATGTGTATTAAGTGTGATTTTTAGCCTTACACTTAAAAGTAAAGGTGCTTAAAAGGTTCTTCACAGCGATGCCATAGAAGAACCATTTTTGGTTTCACAAAGAACCATTCAGTCAAAGGTTCTTTAAAGAACCATCTCTTTCTTACCTTTTTATAATCTGAAGAACCTTTTGCCACAAAGAACCTTTTGTGAAACAGAAAGGTTCTTCAGATGTCAAAGGTTCTTTATGGAACCATTTAGACAAAATGCAGCAACAACAACCATTTTAAAATGTAAAAATAATAAGAAATGTTACTTGAGCACCAAATCAGCATATTAAAATGATTTCTAAAGAATCGTGCGACTAATATCCATCCATCCATTTATTATTCCTGTTTGTTGTGATCATAAGTCCTCTCTTCTTTTGACAATATGCTCTGAAGACACATGAGAGAACCCTCACTCCCTCTGGATACAAGGCGATATCGATTTGATACAGAGAGACCAGCTCTCTCCAAACAGCCTCAGGACAAAGTCGAAAACACAAATCACCATTGATTCAAACAAAAAGGCTCCCCACTCATTTTCCTTCAGGCACCAACCCCAAAATGCAATGAAAAACAGTTCAATTACCCTGAAAGATACATTATTTCATAATTCTTAGTCAAAAAAACATTCAGATATTTGACTGAAGGGAAAATGACTCAGTACCTGTGCTCAAAGACAGGTCTACAAGGTATTTACTTCTTTTCTAACACTAACATTTTCCTTTGCTTTCGGTTGTATAGAAACATTTCTCAGGAGGTTTACATTCAAACTTATCACCTCATACATTATTAATTACTTAATTGTGTTCACTCAGATAGTGCTGCAAGCCAAAACAAGGTATCCCATGTGAACGGAAGGGTTTAAAATAGTTCTGGCCTTCAGGAACAATTAATTTTCCTCTTCACAGGAAGCAAGTTAGATGTGCCTCAATGCCATTGTAGGAGGTTTAGAGGACAAGAGTGTGAATGCAAAGGGACATTTCATCTGTATACTCAAGTTTCATGCTTGAAATATCATCTAAAAATTAAATCAGTTGGACTTTGAATACAACTAAGTTTGCAAAGTGTGTTTATATATTTTAAATAAAATATTTAAAACAAGGTGAAAGCAGTAAACAACGTCTCACCTTTCTACTCTAATGGCTGTACTAGTCACATCCCGTGAAAAACACATTAACTGCAAAGAAACACGCTCTCTTTCAGGGGAACACCCCAATCTTATTGCCTGAATGAAATATGCAAACCATCAGCGGACTCATAAATAAATAAGTGAGTAAATACGCAAACCTTTGATCCAATTACCAGTGTTTTCACAGAGGCGTTGAATATATAAACATTTTAATTATCGTCACTGATGCTTTGTCGAGCTCCGCTGCGTTTGAAATATTGGAAATGTGATTTCAGAAAGAAATGATTAAGGTGTCACATGGATAAAGACCGGCACCCAAATGAGGTACTTTATCAAGTGAGATTTGATGATATTTAACTAGCAGGCTTCAAAGCAGATTTTTTTCTTTCTTCTTTTACTGTGAATTGAAATCTAAATTTCAGAAATGCTCAGGGATTCAATCATCAGGTATCTGAAAATGTTCATATGAATTTTAGGGAAAAAATCCCTAAATCACTTGCATGTTTAATTTGTCATTCCAACACTAAAAAACAATACACTGCTCATTTAATGAAATATATTAATTATGATAAAGACAGAATGAAGGATGATTTAAAAATTAAAACAGACTAAATGAGATGTAACTCAAACATAAAGGCACTTCTAACATTAAAAAGTCATTAAAACATTTTAGATATCATAGAGTCCTGAAATGTGGAGCTAAAGCACCAGAAATGAATCACAGTGATATGAAGTTCTTGCCCCGGGCTTTTGTGATGCGAGCAGTAAAGCGGGTTACACAGGTGATGACAAGCGATGACAGTCTCTTACGTCGCCTGGAGCTAAATGACAGCAGGTCAATGACGAATCTCAATTCATTAATCTTCTTATAAAAGACTACACTTCATCTGCCTCCTTGAGACTAGTTCTGTAAGGATATATTTCCGAGACATGTTTGGGTTTAATAAATTACATATAGGCAGTACAAGGCTAAAGGCCTCCCAGGATATCAATAAAAAAACACTCGTTTTATCTTTTCACAAACTGCTAAATAGCAACCACTTGAAAATCTTGCCTCTATGCAATACAAAAAATGTCTTGGTCTACCATATTATAGAGTACTAATATTTTATTTTAAGGACCAATTCTCACTATTAATTAGTTGCTTATTAAGATGCATATTACCTAGCAAACTGGTTGTTTATTAGATTTTTATTAAAATATTTTACTTGTTTTGAATAAGTGAGAGATAATGCTATACTATAGCAGCTCCCTGGAAACATTTTTTACACCCCACATTATATTAACATTTACAAAAAATGTATTTACCATTGCTCTGTCTATATTACATTCAAAAAAATTGAAAAAATAAATAAAATAAAACATTGTCACAGACTACCATTAAAAATTTTGGGTCTGTAACGTTGTTGCCAAGTCTGCGGTTTTCCCCTGAAATTGGTTTATTTTAACACTTTTGCCACGGGTTGTTTTTCATGTCTGCGGGTTTAAGCGACCCCGATAACGTGATATTTAGCCCCTAAAATACAAATTTAAAATGTATTTTACCCCCGAAACATGATTTTTACTGGGGGACCCCCTTCAAAACGCGATTGGGCTAGTTCTGAGTAGCAATTAGGCGGGTTTTGTTGTGAAAACCTGGCAACCCTGGTCTGTAAGAATTTTGTAATGTTTTTGAAAGATATCTCTTACGCTCAACAAGGCTGAATTTATTTGATCAAAAGTAAAAATGATATTATGAAGAATTAAACCTGCTTTTTTTTTCCAATATGTTTTCAAATGTAATTTATTCCTGTGATGCAAAGCTGAATTTTCAGCATTATTACTCCAGTCTTCAGTGTCACATGATCCTTCAGAAATCATTCTAACATGCTGATTTAGTGTTCAAAACACTTTTATTATTTATATTGAAAACAGTTGTACAACAGTGATGCATATTTTTTTAGGATTCTTTGATGAATAGAAATAGAAATATTTTGTAACATTATAAATCAATTTAATTTTTTTTTTTTTTTTTTTCCTCAAATAAAAGTATCCATTTCTAAATAAATAAATATATATCTTACTGACCCGAAAAATTTGGACAGTTGTACACTTATGCCATTCCTCTTACAGCAGAAAATGTGCAAAAATTGCACTTTTAAGTGCTGCAAGGATACTAAGGTGGTAGAGGAACACTCCAGTTCATGGGTCACTGCCTCTGGGGCTTCAGTTTTGGACCACCACTGGTTTACAGCTCAGATCATTAATCACTGCCACAAAACTGTTTGTAAGTACTGGTAAATAACCCATTTAGGGCAACCGATTTCCAAGGTAATGCTATTTTGTAACAACAGTCACAAACCCTTCTGTAGGCAAGGTTTCAAGTGACAATGTACTTTATCACAGGTGAAAGCAGAAACATTTCCTTTGTTCCCTTCATTTATAAAATGAAAACATCTTTGTGAAATATCATTTGAACCTGTACCATCTGTTCTGAGTTTTAACCAAAGCTAGCTGCTCTGTCTGTTGGTGCCCAAAGCTGATTAATAAACCTCTTAACCGACTCCAATAACTACTCAATGCTCGTAAAATGTCCAGTGTGATCAATAAAAGTTACACATATTGATTTTAATTGTCTGTGCATGTGTATGGCATGAATGATTTCAGTGCACTCACGCTCTCCAATTGACTTTCTCCGCTGCAGGCATTCTCTTGCATTGTTTGTCCCCCAGATAAAAGTTGAGGTTTCAGCCTCAGAACGTAGAAAGTCCTAGAACAAATCAAAGGAGGTTTGTCATCACACAAATCATGAGACTCTAGTAAAATAAGGCGATAACAGACACCACAACACCAAATGTTCACATTTTGGCTCCAAATCCCATTCTGACTACTACCAGCATACAAAAACATCTTGTGCAGTTCTGGCATCAGAAATTGCATTTGAATAAATGCACTTTTCTATTCATCAGTGAGTCTGTGGTCCTTGGGGACAAGCTGATAATCTAGGAACCAACAATTCAAGAGCTAGTTTTGCATGAAAAAGAAATTATACCGTTTTCAAAAGTATAGACTGCAACGTGCCACACACATACACAGAGCTGTGTCACTTTTCTCTTTACATTTAGGATAATCATTGCATGCATTTGATTTGACCTTGTAACTATTGTGTACATTTTTTAAATTAGAGCTCCATAAATTATTCATGAGGTAGAACAAGCTCTGTCCTATCTGAAGTTGGCCAGTTCTACAAAATCACTTGTTTTACAAAGTCACTTTCAATACAGCAAGAAAAACCAAACTGAATCTTGACAGATGCTTCCTGCTTTGAATAATCTTAAAACTTGAAGTTAGCATTTCAAGAATTTCTTTTAGGCATCCTTGGTTTAAAAATAGGCATGTACATACATAATTTTATAACAGTAAAATGAGATTCCCAACTGTGAGGTATTCTAAAACCTAAAACATAATATAATATTTCCATTATAAGGGTGGGTGATTATTCATGCCAATGCATTATTATTTGGGTAGGCAAGTCTTTTGTTGCAGGCGCAGTTCTGCTGATCTGAAGAGAAACTTATTCACATATTCACAAGGCGAAATCTATTCATAACTAAACATAGTCGAAAACTAGGGTGCAATGGGCTAAAAGCACCCTTACAAAAATGTAATTATTTTATTCTTATTATTTTTTATTCTTATTACTTTTTTATTTCAAAATATATGATGACTGAAAATACACAAGGGTAGTTTACTGAATTTTGATGGAACAAATTTTGTATCAGAAGAAACAATTTCATTTAAATATTATGATTAAGGCAGCTAGAAGGCCAGTTTACCCCAAAAGTGAGCCTATACACTCTTAAAAATAAAGGTTCTTTACTGGCATCTGGTTCCATTAAGAATCTTTAACATCCATGGAACCTTTCCATTGCACAAAAGGTGAAATATAAATATAAATATAAATATAAATATAAATATAAATATAAATATAAATATAAATATAAATATAAATATAAATATAAATATAGTGGAGAAAGGTTCTTTAGATTAGATTAAAGATCAAATGTTTCTTAGATAAAGAAAAAATTGGTTCTTTTGAAAACAGATCACTGAACGGTTCTTTGGGGAACGCAAAATTATTCTTTTATGGCATCACTTGTACAACCATCTTTTTGGATAATTGATTTCTAAGTGTAGTGGAACAGCATACAGGGAACTTGGATAATAAAAATCAAAAGAACCTTTTAAATCAGGGAGTCTTTAGGACCATTGTACCCACAAACCAGACACAGAGTAGAGAGGAAGGGGGGACATTTGTATAAAGTTCAAGCTGAAGCTGAAGCTGAAATCAACAGACTTAGCACAAATATACAGAATATGATAAGCTAAACTTGCAAAATGAAAAACTACACACTAAAACAAAAATTGGAAAGAATGCTATAATCAATATTTTCTTACAGAGCATTTCCCTATTCATATTGTAAATAGCTGTGCAACATGAAATGTCTAAGGAAGGCAATGTAATGTCTATGGAATGAAATTTTTCCCCAAATAGTCTTCATAACCTGAAGTCTCTATCACCATCTAGTGGCTATACTGCTGCAGAAACAGTTCACATCCCCATATGTGACCCTGGACCACAAAACCAAAACCAAAAAAAAATTGCTACAAATATACCCAGCGCGGATATATTTGTAGCAATAGCCAACAAAACATTGGTATGGGTCAAAATTATCGATTTTTCTTTTATGCCAAAAATGATTAGGAAATTAAGTAAAGATAACATTCCATGAATATATTTAGTAAATTTCCTACCATAAATATATAAAAACGTAATTTTTGATTAGTAATATGCATGGCTAAGAACTTCATTTGGACAACTTTAAAGGCGATTTTCTCAATATTTTGATTTTTTTTTTTTGCACCCTTGTTGTATAGTTGTATCTCAGACAAATATTGTCCAATCCTAACACACCACACATCAATGGAAAGCTTATTTATTCAGCTTTCAGATATATAAATATCATAAATTTAAAAAAAAAAAAATTGTCCCTTATGACTGGTTTTGTGGTCCAGGGTCAGATATGCGTTTAGCTTGCTGAAAATGCAGGAAAAAGTTGATAAAAACAGACCTTATATAACTTATAATAAATAAGTATATTATATACAATGTTTTCGTGAAACAATAAATGTGATTAATAGCATGGAAGGTTAAGTATAATTCAGAACTTGTACTAAATGTGAAAGATTTCTGATCATGGTTTGATTTTCATCTAGAAATTTTAGTCATAAAACTACTACAGCTCCCTTGACATTGTACTATTTACAGTGGACCATACAGTGTTTTTAGAAAGAGGGCCCCATGCCTCAGTAACTGCTGAAAATGTAAACTCTCTCTCAGACAATTATTTCCCCAGGCAAATATTTGTGAGTGTCACAGGCTAAAATAGGCATATGTCAATTATTGTTTACAGAATATTTTCCATGGGAAGCACAACAACCATTTCTACATTCTTTTCGGCCAAAGTTCGCCAAAGAAATCCATCAAGCACTTGTAGTGGATATGATCACGCAAACCCCACAGTGTCCTCTGTAAAAATAAATGGTCTTTAATTTATGCATGTGGCATGTTGATGTTTTGTAATCAAAAGTTATTTTCCTTGTGCTCTCTGCAAGGAAGAATGATATTTGTATGCTTGGGAAATGTTTACACCGCAAAAGGCAAAAGCCATCTCCGGTCAGACATGCAATTTCAAATCTAACGTATACAAAGATAACCATCAACAGGAAACCAGAGGGCACCATGTGTGACATTTAGCACAGTATGGTCATATACATTAACTTTTGTATATCAGCATTGCCATTACTGCATCTTTAAATGTCAGTTACTCCCATGTTGCCTTGCCATCTGTGTTTCTGCTGAGGTTATTGAACTTTTAACGTGTCATGCGAGAGACTGGGAAAAATGGCTGCACTGTTTTCCTTTTGATGTTCTTCCAGAAATGGCTTTTCAACCTCTCCACACAGGATGCTAGATGAGGCATTTAAAACACAATCTTAAAATGGAAAATGAGCAAAGGCTTTTTTTATTCCATAGCCTATACACCGTCAGGGGAGAAGAAGAGAGGAACTTTTTAGATGTAAGATCAAGAAGCTGTCATGTTAAAGTGCTCACAATAGAACAGCATGGCCTTGATGTATGCTAATAACAATCTGCCTAAGTTTAGCCTGTGATAGATTGTCTGTTAACAAAATGTAAATGTAAATACAAGCAGCATCTTGTTAATATGATTGAGACATTAAAACGTGCAAGATTTGAATCCTTGTCATTATGAGTTATACTGACACCTAGCTGTGTGGATGATGCATCACAAAAAAACATTTTTTGCTTACCTATGCCATTTAAAAAAAAATGCACCATCTTCTCTCAGCCATACTAAATTTATTTAGTGAGCAAAATGCTAATGAAAAAGAGTAGTATTGACTTGAGGCAACCTGGTCAATTAAAAATAAAACCACTTTAATTCAGCTACTAATGTTACTACAGTCTTCATATTTTGTGAGTGTGGAGGACTTGAAACTTATAACAGTTCTATTCAATTTTGACAATGTAATGAATTATTTTTCAAAGTTGTAAATAAAACAGATTACTGTGTTTTAACTTGTCTCTTTAAAATTACTTGTGAAATTTATAGCAAATATTTGAATATATGAAAAGTGAGTGGTTTCCTAGCTTTATTTTGAAGAGTATGAAAATACTGAGCGCACTTTTAACATGAAAAAAAGAACAACCTAGACTTGCCTGGATTGTCTGGCCTGTCATAGTTCATTCGTTCTTGTCGCCGCCTGAGGGTCCCTTACTAGTTTCCTCTCATGTACCTCACGCTGATTTAACAGATGAGGATTAGCCAGGTAGATTCTGGTGTGGGCATATGCCCCCAAATAACATTCACATAACAGAAAAAAAGCAAACTGTCAGCTTTGGCACTATCAGGATTTGTGATTGACCTTTAAAGCATGAATTTATATAATAAGCATGAAACAAGAGCATGAACATGTGCTTGTCTCGAGTCACTGGATCATCGATTCTCAGACATGCCTGCACATTTTCCAACCATTTTTAATATGTTTGAAATAAAATATACTACCTTAATTGTACCTAATGAGGGCTCCGACTATACACTGTGGAAACTGATGGCAAAGGAGCAGGAAAAAAAACGTCTGTTACCAAGAGCAATCAAAACACAGCCAACTTCCCCCGTCCCTAAAATTTCAGTGAACTACAAAGAGCAATTTGCATGGGAGAAGCTTACACAAAGGTTTAAAATGTTCAAAGCAACAAAGGGCATCAGACAGACAACCAAAGGTGGAAGTTTAAATTAAGTCTCCAGTTACATCCGCACACACAAACTTTTGAAGCATAACATTCACAGTTCGTGAGGGAGACGTGTTAAGAGAACAGCAGAGGTCTGCACCCCTCACAAGTTAAGGCGAGTCGTTACAAGTAATAATTACCCAGCGTGGCTATAAATGCAGCGATATTGTGCTTTAAAATGCCATAAGGAACCGATTAGGAGCGCAGATGTTTTAGAGGGGAAGGGTGGTGTCATCAATGACATCATTAGCTGGCCTTCTTGACATCATATATCATCGCACACCCTTTTGAACGTTTTCTTGTTTCAGATTCAGCATTTTTGAACATCGTAAAAGCACACTGGATTGTTACATTTCCCATTATTAAAAAAAACTGGATCGTAAAATGAAATTCTTGTTTTGACATTTTGTCAGTGTTCAAGTACACTTTGTGACTTTTTTTTTTTTTTTTAAACAAAAAGTAGTTGTTAGACTTACATATGGTCAAAAATAGGTATGAAATTGCTGATAAACTAGTGGGATTTTTCCAGATTTGGGAATGTGTTTTTTTTACATATCTTGAATGCGTCCATTCATCAAGCTCGGGTTGCTTTGTGTATGATTTCTAGGATGTAACAAAATTTATAACATGTTACGATGTGCAATAAATGCATACTTTTTTAAATAACCGAGTAATCTACTTTAATTTATTTGGCACTGTAATTTATTACATTTGAATGTATATTTTATTATTATTATTCTTATTCAGTGGTATACTATACATATTTATCTTTTTTTTAATTAATTTTACTCTTTTTGTGACTGGCATAAGAGGGACGAGGAGGAGATTTAGTATTATTTTTTGTCAAATGTAAAATGGTAAAATACTGGGTGGAAAAGAAGTTGTTCAAGAATCATATGAATACAAAACTGCATCTCTCCGTACTCAAAAATAGTGGGTTCATAATATGCAAAAATCATAACTTCATGTGACATGAAGTCAGAATCACTCCCACACAGTCATGAGCTCGTTTTTACACATGACTTCATTTCGTAGGGGAAACACAGTCATGTGGAAGGAAAACACAAGAGCAGCTACAATGTTGTCAGTTGGACACGAGCCCCAATAAAGAAGCACATGTGGACCATAATGCCTCACTTTACTAGGATTATGATACAATAAGACATTCCAGTTCGCTGTGAGTGCAGGCTGCTTTGGGGTGCTCTATTTATAGGTTAAAGGATGCAAAAGCCACCAAACGTCCCCTGTCTAAAAGAAACCTTTGCATGCATTGCAACGATGAGTTAGCTGAACAGGGTCAGGTGCCCAAAAGTCACCTTGCACCTGCCTCTCCTTTTCCACATGCCATAAAGCTCAAACGACAAGCGCAAGGGGGTAGTTCTAGATCAGATGAACAGTGACAGTGGGAAAAGCATGAGAAGACAGGTTTGTAGGGTACAGAAACATTCTCTCTATACCTTTGGGAGGTACATATAAAAGAAAAAGGGAGTGAATAAAGTGTGAATGGGAACTTACTCTTCTCCTGGGAGAGAGAGAAAAGGAACGGAAGTGTTCCTCCAATCCTCCAGAGACTGATCCCGATAGTCACTGCAATACAGTCCAGCTGAAACAGAACAGAATGTCTAAGTCCCCTTAGCTTCCTGTGACACTGTGCCTTGTGCTGTGATGCTCTTTGGTTTAAGGACTGAAGAATATCAGAGTTCCCAGCCTCTCAGCCAATCAGAGCGCTCAGCTTCCCCCCACCCCTCCCTAAAGTTTCTCCAGCAGTAGCCAGCAGAGACTGGAGAGATGTTTTAAAAAGCAGGGGCCACTGCAGCATCACAGCGGGATGCTTATATGTCTTAAATTGTCAAGCACGAGAGCCACAAGAGTGTATGTTACCATGGGAAGACTGCAATCAACAGAGTTTTCTTTTGGAAATGAATCGTCAAAATTGGATGTCAGGCATCATTTGTGCTGCTCACACGGTTTACCTCTGTGGTCCCTTTGGAGGCTGCAGTTCTCATTTCACATGCCCTCTGACTGGTCTCTACATCGTTGTTAGTGATCAGGAGAGAACGGGGCTAGTTGTCACACTTCGTACTTCTGAAAAATGTAGAAGTCAATTTTTATATAAGCCTACACCTTAAAGTCAAAGCCACAAACAAGCTATTGAACACTTCCAGCATTATGTGGAAAAAGATGTTGTTAATTGAACTCAAACTGATCGTTTGTGACAACATGGCTTACTGGGAAAAAAAATAAATAAATTCAAACAGTGAAGCTCTTATGAAACGCAAAACGATTCAAGAAAAACAGTGTGAAAAAGCAATGTACAAAAATGTTTCTGCAAATAATACTGAATTTATACCATTTAAAAACTTGTTCTGTCCTGACGTTCATGAAAAATACCCTTGTCCTGAGCAAAAAAAAAACAAACAAAAAAAACACTATACACTATTTCACAATATTTAGCAGCATGTTGAAAAGTACATTACCCATGAAGCTGCAAAGACCTGTCCACCAATCGGAGTATCAAAACAAATCTGAAATAAATAAATAAACAAATGCTTACGTTTAAAAAAAACAAAACGCACAATCAACCTCTTGAAATCAATATTTAGCTATTGTTTAAAGTACCTAGTCTTGTCCTTAATTTGGTCAGATCTTCAAATAGGCCTACATTTTTGCTTAAATTTTTGCATTAGCTTCAAATTTTGTGATTTAGGTGATTGATTTGGTTCATTGCTTATAACTGTTTAACATAGTTTTTTTTTTTTAACCTCCATGGGAAAAGTGAATGGAAAAAATATTTCCAGAACCAAGCCTGAAAAAGTGGGCAGACCATGGATAATTGTGGAAATATCTGACCAGTCAATGCCACAAACGACCAATCAGAATCAAGTATTATAAAGCGCTGTGTAATAAAACATAAATAATAACAACAAATAATACATCACACACATATGAAGCTAATCTGCTTTATATTGTCATAGTCTAGATATCTCACCCCAGTAGTTTATTTTCTCAGGGTCTAGCCACCTTTAAGTGGGCAAGGGAAGCAAACAAATCATATTTTGTAATAAATTACTCATGGATATCTAGCTACGACGCACTTTAAATAAAGTCATTACTAAGATTTTTGTGAGGCACTGTCTGAAGTTCCTATGTGATATGTTTGTTATTGTTTACATAATGTTTGATGGGAAATTGAGTTATCGGGGTATTACATTTACAGACACAGCAAACGTCAATGGGATTTATAAATATTGTGAACAAGGCACTGAGCTCTGTCTTTTTGAGCTATGTCTGTCATGATTTCCCATGTGCACAGAATTTAGACACACACGCAGTCCAAACACAAACCTATTAGACAAGTCCAGATGTTTTATGCTGATGTCAGAGCAAGTTAAAGTGTTGTCAATACTTTATCCATTTTGAAGGATACTTTATTAAAAAAAAATGAAGAAAAAACAAATTATCTATAGTAAAAACATCCTCATTTTAAATCAAATGCGATTTTCATTTGAACGATACTAACATCAATTCTTTTAAATCCAAAGATCGATATTTTAGACACTGCATAGTTTGGACCCTTAATGAATGAATGAATGACTTAGTTAGCTAGTTTGTTTGTTTGTTAGTTTGTAGTCTAGCATCTTTCCTGTATCCATATTTTAAAGCTGCAGCCGCAATGAAAGGACTTGAGCCGATTCTTTTTAGTAAATGAAAATACAAGAATATAACCACTGTAGACCGACTGAGATTGAGGTCTCTGCAGAGCAAAAGTGGGCGTTTCTGAATTTGTGGGTGTTTTCAAACTGCAGGGTGTTTCTCAATCATGCAATCAAAATGATTCCCCTTACCTAACCCCACCCCTACAGTCACTATGACGTCAGCCAATCAGGAAACATGATTTAAAAACGCCCTGATCTGGTAACTCCCATTACTTTCCTGCAGAGACCTATACTTGGACCAATTCCTGAAACGAATAATGCCCGATCTTCTATCCACCATATTTGCAATGCACGAAACAAGCCTTTTTTTCTTTTTTTTCTGAATGTTCCAGACTTCCGATTCAAAAGCCGATTTATAAAGATAACTAGAATATTTACAAAAGTACAGTAAACTCTAACATTATATGCACTATACAAACCAGTGTGTTCATGAATATAATAAATTAAAACATGATATTTCTCAATGATGCTGTTTTTAACTGGAAGCCAATGACACCGGAAGCCTCGCAGGCTCACACATTCAATTTACACATGGTCGAGCCCTTATTGTTCAACAAGACACGTTAAGGTCTTAAAACACGCAACCGATATTTTATTCTTAATATGCAATCTTTAAATCAATACTTAGCCTAGTAATGGGAGAAACTAACCTTTTCAAAGCTTCAAATCAATTGAACCAATGACTTCTCAAAATGGTTCACTGTTTCGAAGCACTTGAAACACCACATGCTAGTGAAGCCTTCTGGTCAAAACTGTGTGAATGCAACAAAAACTCAGACCAAAATATGCACTGTTATGGCTGGTGCTGTTTTGTGGTGGTGTTTGTTGCTTTTCTTGTCTCTCTTTTGTTCGTCTTTACTTCCACTTTCTTAGCGCTACGCCACTGGTCATGCTTTCTGCCAATCATCGTTGGAGGAGATGATGTCATCTATCTCGTCCTCATTAGTGACCAGCTGGATCTATAAAAGGAAGACGCTGAGACAATGCAGGAGATGGCTTGCTTGTGTCTGTTGCTAGTTGTTTTGAGATTGTGTTGTTTAGCTAATATTCTTTTTGTATACTGTGGGTTAAGCTCTATTTGTTTTGTACATTAAGCTCTATCTTATCTTCATTTATGTAAACTTCATTTGGTAACCATTTGTATGTATATGAAGGGGAGAGAAGGAGAGGAAAGGTAAGAATATCACGTGATCTACATTTTACATCCCGTAGTGAATGATTGTTAAATACACTAGGTAAGGGGCCTCATCTGCTGTATGTTTTGTTTAGCAAGTGAGAGTAGCTTAGTTTAGGGTATCTTTGGATACTGAAGATTTTCTTTTCTTTTTTGTTTCTCTTTAGTTAAGTTTAGATTTGATAACCGAGTTAAAGGGTTGTGTTTTGATTATTTCTTTTGTTTGACTGCCGCCCAGTTCCCTTCTTCTTTTCCCCTAACTATTTGGGCTGATTTCTTTCGTTAGTATTCTTTATGTAAATATTATTGTGATCGGGTTAGGGACAAGAATTTTACCAATGCAAACATTGTAAATAAACACTGGTTTGTTGCCTTTAGAGCTTTGGTTTTTATTGCTTACGCTGGTATCGGGTCGAGATCAGACCTCAGCAGTTAATGTTATTCCCTATATCCCTTAATATCGCCAGTGGACGTAACATTAAATGGGGGCTCGTCCGGGATCTTTATAATTTTCCCGAGATGTTGAGGTTTGATTTCGTGTTGATGCCTGATATGTAAGCTGGTGCGGTATTAATTTAGCCTATCTGATTAAAGATAGAATTGATGCAGTGCGCTAGGGTGTATGTAGTGTTGTTAATATACTTGATGGGCATGGCTTTTGATTTGCAGACATTTCTTAGTCATCCTAGTAGAGATCAGCTGGAAAAGTGTAGGAAGGATGACTTAATTGCTATAGCAAATCGCTTCCAGGTCCCTATTAAGAAACAGGCACTTAAAAGTGAAATTAAAAGTGACATGCTAAATTATTTGGGTGGAGACCAAAGTGTTTTTAGAAACAGGGGTTGAGAGTGAGGGAGACATTGATTCTCTGGGTGCTGGTGTGCAGTTGCCTCATGTGGGAGAGAAGTCGGATAGGGTTTGCGGCTGGCGCTATTGCCGACGCCGAGGTGGAGGCCGGAGCCAAGGCTTGCTTGCCGCCGTTTGATCCATGCAGTTGGAAATCCGCCGGCTGGAGATAGAATCAGAGAAAGAGGTTAAGCTGCGGCAGTTGGAGCTGGAGGCTATGAAGGTGGCCACCAGTTCACCTGCACAGATAAATCCTGGTAATCTCCCGAATATTTCTCCCCCACCTGAACCTCCTGCTATCAGTTTTGACATTAGTAAACATATCGCTTTAGTGCCACATTTTAGGGAAACGGAAGTCGATTCCTATTTTAGTGTTTTTGAAAGGATAGCAACTTCTCTTCAGTGTAGGCACTATCATTGGAAGAGGGAATGAAATATGAGACTGTTAAGACCGCCATTCTTAGAGCATATGAGTTGGTACCTGAAGCTTACAGGCAAAAATTTAGGAATCACAAAAGAAGTTGCCAACAGACATTTGTGGAATTTGCTCGTGAGAAAAGCATTTTGTTTGATAAGTGGTGTGCGGCTACTAAGGCAGTAGATTATAACTCTTTGAAGGAATTGATTTTGTTGGAAGAGTTTAAGTCTTATTTGCCTGAACGCGTAGTCGTTTATTTGAATGAGCAGAAAGTCGCATCTCTGTCATACGCCGCCGTGTTGGCTGATGAATTTGTGCTAATGCACAAGAGTGTGTTTTCACCAGCACGCACGGAGTCCGTTCCATCCACTTTACTGCCCTGGTCTCAGTCCTCCCTCACATGAGGTAAGAGTAATCCAAAACAGACTAAAGTCGATCGTGAGTGTTTTTACTGCCATAAAGTTGGTCATGTAATTGCTGATTGTTTAATATTAAAAAAGAAAACAGCAGCAAACCCCAAAAGCTGCTGGCTGTGTTGGTGCAAGTGTTGATAGTGTTGGTCCGTTGCAGACTAAAGGGATAGTTGACTGCAGTTTTAGACCTTTCTTAATGAAGGGTTTAATTTCACTTACTGGCAACCCTGAAGATCAGAAAGAGATTCAAATATTGCGAGATACGGGAACTGCCCAGTCTTTTGTTATTTCTGATGTATTGCCTTTTTGTGATCAATCGTACTGTGGAGCTAATGTATTAGTGCAAGGCATTGAAATGAGTATTGTTCCAGTTCCCTTACATAGAGTGCATATAAAATGTGATTTAGTTAGTGGGTATGTTAAGGTAGGGATGCGCTCTAGCTTGCCTGTTCCAGGGGTTGATTTTATTTTGGGAATGATCTGGCTGGAGCAAACGTTATGCCTGTACTGGAGGTGTTAGATGTACCAGAGGTGTCTTGTGGGTCTGAAGATCTGGGTGAATGTTTCCCCGAGGTATTCTCTGCCTGCGCAGTTACACAAGCTCAGGCGCGTAAGTTTGAAGATGAAATTGATTTGTCAGATTCTTTTATTATTCCTGTTTTTACAGGTGAGCGATCTCTTAGTCCATCGGGAGTCCCTGACACTCTAAAGACGTCACTGAACCCAAAATCTAATGAGGTAAAGGCTGTTGTGTTTACTCCTGAGAATTCATCGATAGTAGTGAATAGAAAGCAAATGAGTGATGCCCAGCAGTCTGATCCATTGCTCCGTAAATGTTTCAATTGTGCTGTAAGACAGGAGGTGGTGAAGGAGGAAAAGGTGGCCTATTTTATTGATGATGGCCTCCTTATGCGCAAGTGGTGTTCTAATGATGATGCTGAGGGAGATTGGAGTTCTGTGTTTCAGATTGTGGTTCCTGTTGTGTATCGGACCCAAGTATTGCGACTAGCTCACGACCATCAATTAGCTGGACACTTGGGAATTACAAAGACGTATGATCGCATATTGCGACATTTCTTTTGGTCGGGGTTAAAAAAGTTGTGTCTGAGTATTGCCGGACGTTTCCAGTGTGTCAACAAACAAGTAACCCGAATCAGGTAATTCCACCTGCACCTCTTGTGCCTATTCCTGCTATTGGGGAACCTTTCGAGCACATAATTATTGATTGTGTCGGACCGTTACCAAAAACGAAGGCTGGTAACCAGTTTTTGTTGACTGTTATGTGCATAGCTACATGTTTCCCAGAGGCCATTCCCCTTCGTAAAATAACGGCTTCTGTTATTACTAAACATCTTATAAAGTTTTTCTCTACATTTGGGCTCCCTAAAATCATTCAAACAGACCAAGGCACAAATTTTTTGTCTAAACTGTTTACTCAAGTGTTGAAATCACTGTCCATAGTTCATCGACCCTCCAGTGCTTACCACCCCGAGAGTCAGGGAGCACTGGAGCAGTTTCATCAGACCTTAAAGTCGATGTTGAGGAAATATTGTATGGACAGGGAAAGAGACTGGGATGAGGGAATTCCGCTCATTTTATTTGCTGCTCGAGAAACAGTGCAGGAGTCCCTGGGTTTTAGCCCAGCTGATCTGGTTTTTGGGCATACAGTCAGGGGCCCTTTGAAAGTACTAAAGGATGCTATCATTGAGACAAAAGTGACAAAGCAGAATGTGCTAGATTTTGTGACTCAGATGTGGGAACGCTTACACGATGCTTGTTCGCTGGCACGTGAAAATCTCACAAGGGCACAGAGTAGTATGAAGAAGCAGCATGATTTGAAAGCTGTTCCCCGTTGTTTTCAGGTTGGTGATGAGATGCTTGTTTTTCTGCCTGTACCCGGATCAGCTTTGGCTGCTCGTTTTGCTGGTCCTTATAAAGTTGTGAAACGAATAAGCGAGACAGATTATATCATTGATATACCCGAGTCTGACGCTCCCGATCAGGTGTGTCATGTTAATATGTTGAAGGCTTTTAATTCGAGGAAAAACCTTCCAGGTGCTGTGGAGCAAAAGGTGCTCCTGTTGTTACTACCGCTATTTGTGAATGGGTGAATCCCTTTTGCGGTGACACTGATGTTGATGAGGACTGAGTTATACTGCGTAATGCAGGGCAGCAGGGGGCGAGGTTGTCAAATTCTGTGATGCTACAGAATGTGTTTCGGCATCTTGTTCATTTGTCTTCATCTCAAATACAGGACATAATGCAGTTGGTTAAAGGTTTTCCTCTATTTCATGATGTGCCTACCCAGACGACTGTTTTAAAACATGATATCAAGGTTTCTAACTCAGCGCCTATTAAACAGCACACGTATCGTGTTAATATGATGAAACGATCTGTTATGCGTGCAGAAGTTGATTACTTGGTGGAAAACGGATTGGCTGTATCCAGTTGTAGCCTATAGAGTAGCCCTTGTCTGTTGGTACCTAAACCTGACGGAACCTATCGGTTCTGTACAGATTACAGAAAGGTTAAGTGTTACCATTCCTGATTCGTATCGTTTACCTAGGATGGAAGATTGTATAGACAATCTGGGATCAGCCCGATTTGTTAGCAAGTTAGAAAGTCCCACTTACCCCTAACTTAACTTCGTTACTCCAGATCATTTTCTCCAATACTCTATTATGGCTTTCGGGATGTGAAATGCGCCCACGACTTTTCAGAGGCTAGTGAACATTGTATTAGCTGGTGTACCAAATTGTAATGCCTACCTTGATGATTTAGTTGTATATTCTTCTGATTGGGTAGAACATCTTGCTTTATTAAAACTCGTCTTCGATCGTTTGGCAGCTGCATCTTTAACACTTAATTTGGCGAAATGTGAATTTGGGCAAGCCACCATCACTTATTTAGGTAAGGAGGTGGGACAGGGGCAGATTCGTCCTGTGGAGGCTAAGATTGCTGCCATCACTGAGTTTCCTGCTCCACAAACCCGGCGTGAGTTGCGCAGGTTTCTTGGGATGGCAGGATACTATCTTAGTTTTTGTCTGAATTTTTCTACGGTTGCATGCCCTCTCACTAATTTATTGAGTCCTTCAAATCCATTTGTATGGACCAAAGAATGTCAACATGCTTTTGATAGTGTGAAGGTGCTTTTGTGTAGTGTACCTGTCCTGGCTGCCCCAGATTTATTACGTCCCTTCAAATTGGAAGTCGATGCTAGTGCGGTAGGGGCTGGGGCCGTTTTGTTACAGGAGGATGTGACTGGGGTTGATCATCCGGTTTGTTATTTTTCTCGGAAATTTAACAAACATCAACTCAATTATTCCACTATTGAGAAGGATGCTTTATCACTTCTTCTTGCATTGCAGCATTTCGAAGTTTACGTCGGCTCTACTAATCTACCTATTGTTGTCTTTACTGATCATAATCCTCTTACATTTTTGTCCCGTATGTATAATCAGAATCAGTGGCTTATGTGGTGGGCTCTGGTGGTACAGTAATGATTTGGAGATTCGGCACAAAAGAGGACAGGAGAACGTGGTAGCAGATGCCCTGTCGCGTGTCTAGGAAAGGTTAGGAATGTAAACATATTTTGTATTTTTTTTTTTTAATAATGTTTACTCTTAAGGGGAAGAGTGTTATGGCTGGTGCTGTTTTGTGGTGGCGTTTGTTGCTTTTCTTGTCTATCTTTTGTTCGTCTTTACTTCCACTTTCTTAGCGCTACGCCACTGGTCATGCTTTCTGCCAATCATCGTTGGAGGAGATGATGTCATCTATCTCGTCCTCATTAGTGACCAGCTGGATCTATAAAAGGAAGACGCTGAGACAATGCAGGAGATGGCTTGCTTGTGTCTGTTGCTAGTTGTTTTGAGATTGTGTTGTTTAGCTAATATTCTTTTTGTATACTGTGGGTTAAGCTCTATTTGTTTTGTACATTAAGCTCTATTTTATCTCCATTTATGTAAACTTCATTTGGTAACCATTTGTATGTATATGAAGGGGAGAGAAGGAGAGGAAAGGTAAGAATATGACGTGATCTACATTTTACATCCCGTAGTGAATGATTGTTAAATACACTAGGTAAGGGGCCTCATCTGCTGTATGTTTTGTTTAGCAAGTGAGAGTAGCTTAGTTTAGGGTATCTTTGGATACTGAAGATTTTCTTTTCTTGTTTGTTTCTCTTTAGTTAAGTTTAGATTTGATAATTGAGTTAGAGGGTTATGTTTTGATTATTTATTTCATTTGACTGCCGCCCAGTTCCCTTCTTCTTTTCCCCTAACTATTTGGCCTGATTTCTTTCGTTAGTATTCTTTATGTAAATATTATTGTGATCGGGTTAGGGACAAGAATTTTCCCAATGCAAACCTTGTAAATAAACACTGGTTTGTTGCCTTTTAGAGCTTTGTTTTTTATTGCTTACGCTGGTATCGGGTTGAGACCAGGGGCCTGTACCATGAAGCCGGATTAGCTGGCTAGCCAGGTAAGTTTCAGTTTAGCTTGCGCCAACTCTGGGTTTTAGGTACCATGAGAGTAGCTTGGCTTTTAGCTGCGTTCATTGCCATAGTAACTTACACTCCACAGCTAACCTGCTCCGGGGCAGGTTATGTTCTGAGTTAGAGATCTCAAACTGAAATTGGACCAATCAGATGTGAGCAAACTGACACATGTCTGACACAAAAAAGTCACTCCCCTAGTTTATCTTGCTCCAAATTAAAGGTCACTAGTACTAAAAAAAAAAAAAAAAGGTCTGGCTTTAATGATAATTACATTATTTTATTTTATTTAATTATATGACTTATATTATTATTAATCCATTACACACAAGCAATTTTAGTTGTTATAAATCATTTATTTTAAATGAATGTTAATAGATACAGATTGTATATAATCTAAATAAGTTGTAAGATAATGCTTTAAAAATGACTGTGACCTTACATGTTCGAGTCTCTATCGCTGTATATTTGCAACAATATAAACTAACTTAAGTTTCACTTGTGACTGCACTGATAAAGCAAGATAATTTATTTTACTTGTCCTCTTTCATGAACAAGTACTTTTTCATTGTAAATGCATTTAAATTAATCATATTCTTCAATCTCTTAACCTTTAGCAAAATCTTTAACTTTTAACCAAGGCTTGTGATTGGCTGTTCGCCACTGATGTCGCACATTCATGTGCACATGCTCCACAAAATCAGGATCAAAGAGTTAACAAAGAAAGTTGATGATCAGCATCATGGTACCAACAAAGCCGGATTGGAGTGGTTTGGTTTTGTCAACTCGAAACTAATCCTGCAACTCTGAATTTGTTCATCTACCATCATGGTACAGGCCCCAAACCTCAGCAGTTAATGTTATTCCCTATATCCCTTAATATCGCCAGGGGATGTAAACATGCACAAAAGTGTTTTTACAAACCCATTGCAGATGTTTTAAAGTAAAATATATTTAAAGCAATTAGCAATCAAATACCATTAAATATGAAGTGTCCGTATAATTTCTGTAATTTTATTATGTCTGTATAAATGTATTAAATAACATGGCTTTTTTTTTTTTTTGGAGGCCTTGTCTAACCATGCCAATAAGAGACCATTAACGACTACTCTATTTAATTACACACAAATGTCTCACTAAAATATCTGTAAATGTAAAAAAAAAAAAAAAAAAAATTAAAAATTAAAATTGACACTTGTTCAATGGTTCGCTGCAACTCATTCATGAGTTCACTAAGATCTCCAACAAATTAAGTGACTTTGGCAGTTTGATACGCGCTCCAAATCACTAGTTCGAAACTTGAAGCTTCACGAAAATCACAGCTTTCAAGGGTTCAGAGTTTTTAACCTTTTGACCTATATGTAAGACCAAACATATAAAATGTATTCCTTTTAAGCCACTACAGTGGCCCTTATTAGATTAACCTTTCAACTAAAAACATAATCAAAACTACAAGTAAAAACTGGAGCGGGAAAAAAAAAAAAAAAAAAACACTCACCTGGAAAGGAGCTTCCTCTGACTTTAATAGACAACTGGCTTATTTGTGTTTCACATATTTGGACAGTTCTGAGGGAAATCATGGAGACATTTCTTGAGAAACACCTAATGGCAATCTACTGAATCAAATACAGATGGGACATTTACGCAAAGTCAAGACATTTGTAGTCTTTGTAAGGTGAAATCTGAATACCAAAGAAGCTCAAAGGGCATGAAATATCACCCAAGAGCAACTACACCTGTACACATTTTAATGAGAAAGTCATTCAAAATCCCTCCATGCAGACTACCTCTAAATCACTGGTTTATATATGCACCACAGAGGGTTTAAAACTACAAGTAGTGACATTAACACCCATCACCTTGCACAGAATATACACAAACATTTCCTAAATACATTTTTGGACTCCAAAACTGCATCTGTTGAATCAGTAATGATCATGCAGCTGTGCAGTCCCTTTAAGGAGTGTTGGATCACCATCAGTAAACAATTTACCACATCTGTTTGACATAATCCCACAGTCAACAACATTCTTGGCAGCTATAAAAACTGGTTTGTCTTTATTTGTCTAGCTAAATGCACATCCATGTCACTCAGTCCACACGATGATGTCCAAACAGTTAAATTCAAGTAAATTATATTGCAGTTTAGTAGAGTCTCTACAGTGCCATTAAATGGAACAAAATATCTAAATGCATCGGATTTTTTTTTTTTTAATAACACACTTTCATGAAGGGGGCTGTGCATCATTTAGCACGTTCATTGATGCATTTAATTTTCCCTGCAGTGTTTGAGAGTAATTTTTAATTAATTCTATGGTGACATTGAGAGGGGTTTTACTTTGCAAATTAATCAAATTAGGAGATCCCACCTCAAAATGACAGTGCAAGGTGTAGAAGTAAAAGGCAGGGGTCTAACAAACAAACGTGAGCATTATTCACGGCAATCCAGATTTCTTCTGACCTGCTAGTTCACACATTCTGAGAACCGTGACCTACTTCTAACTGCTAGACCAAAATTACCCATGAAGCACCAGAGAAAAATGCTTTAAGGAGAATTCTGTTATCCTGTTTTATGCGAGCGAGAGGCAGCCACTCAAATGTGTTTGTTCTACTACAAAAACCTCTCAAAATATCACGTACCATAATTAAATTTTCCATTTCTCAAGAAAGCAGATTTACAAGCTTGGGGAAAATACTGTATTTTAGATTTTACACCATCTTAAGACAGACATAATAAAGATGTACTTTTTTACTAAATAAAAACCATACCTAGAAATGAAAGGAGTGCTCCACCCAAATATGAAAATTGACCCTGCCTCAAACCACCCAAGATGTAGATTGTTTATTCATTGGAACATATTTGGAGAAACTTAGCATTACATCACTTGCTCACCAATGAGAGTCCAAACAGCTGATACAAACCATCACAATCTACATGACTCCAGTCAATCAATTAAAGGCTTCTAAAGTGAAAAGCTGTGTGTTTGTAATAAACAAATTCATCATTAAGGCGTTTTAAACTTCACTTCTGGCCAAAACACCAGGCGTTATCCATAATAATGTGTCCTCCAATGAAAAAGTCCATCCCTTGTTGTCTTATATTTGTTTTCACTTGTAAATATTTCTCTCCTGATTCAGACAAGCTGATTTTTTCACTGAAGAAAGCAATATTATGGATAGAGAACTTTTATTTTAGCTTAGTACTTTAGCTGGAAGCAATGGTTTGAAGTAAAACGTTAACGATGTTAAATGATGGCCTAGAGCCATGTGAATTACTTGTGGATTATTGTGATGTTTTTAATCAGCTGTTTGAACTCATTCTGATGGCACCCATTCACTGCATCTTGGATGGCCTGAGGTTAAGTAAGTTAAGCATATTTTCATTTTTGGTTGAACTATTTCTTTAAGGTTTCCAAAATTAGAGTTTTATATCATAATTTCTTTTCTTTCTTTTTTTTTCTTTTTTTTATAAAGAGAAGAAACTGTGTGACTGCAATGCACAACCAAATTCATTTAGGTTTACTGTGTGTTTATTTTAAAAATATACAAATTATTTTCCAGACCCTTTTACCCCTTGACTGTTACTATGTTTTACTCCACATGGGGGAGCTGTGTTCTCATGGTGAGAACACAGATACTAGAAAAATGAGATCTAAGTGGGTATTTAAAATCTTGCATAAAATCTACATTTAAAACAAACACAACCCTCAATACAACAGACTACTATTTACATAAAGATAAACAAATACAATAAATTAACCCAAACCCCTACATGTGCTGAGGTTTAGCTCACTTTTGGGCACAAATTTCCCAAAGTATAACCAGTCCATTAGAAAATGCCGTTAAAAATTTAAATGGAAAAAAAAAAAAAAAAAAAAAAAAAACACCAACTTAAGTGAATACAGCATTTATTTTTTTCCATAAATATTTAAAAGTTAATTAACATAATACATTTCCTTGTACAAAAATTTCAAGCTCCTGTCCCAGGAAAAACATCCTAAGACATTCATGACAACATGAGATATATAAAATAAAAATAAAAAATTAACCAAATTCCTGTCCTTCTTCACCAATAGTGCAAGATAAGATCAATGCATCGGTTCCTTCTAGGACAGTTGCGTACTGCTACCATTCACACAATGTCACATGTGAAGGGTGAAAGACAAACATAAATATGCATTACGGAGATAACACCTACTGTACGTGGTAGTTCACGAGTTCACACTTACATATATTTAGCACGAGTAACGTAATGCGTATTTGGCGAGTATGGTAATACGTTGTTGGCGTGCTGTCCTGGGGAAGGGCTCCGAGCTCGGGAATTGCCCGAACCCAGAGTATCCCCCCTACTGTGTAGTGAACTTTGGTGATAATGGTGGAGAAGGGGTGGTGGAGGGATGCTGATTAGCCGTCAAATGAAAGGAGGTATGTCAGCTGTATTTGTACCCTTGTGTTGATTAGCCTGATGGCGTACCACTTGTGTCTAATTAGGCTAAGTATCTGACGTGCTCCTCCCGAACTTTGTTAATAAAACATCATTTCACGAGTTCACACTTACATATATTTAGCACGAGTAACGTAATGCGTGTTGGCGAGTATGGTAATACGTTGTTGGCGTGCTGTCCTGGGGAAGGGCTCCGAGCTCAGGAATTGCCCGAACCCAGAGTATCCCCCAAAAGCAATTGAGTGTTGGACAGCCGCCAGACTAAGATCCCCCCCAAATACGCAATAGAGATCTGGCGGTAGCTGGTTCGAGGAGTAGCCTGGATGACAGGCCGGGGGAGCCTACGAGCTCTGAGGGAGCGGTTTGGCATGCATGGGTAGGCCCCACCGGCCGCTGGTGTGAACTGCGTGGTTTGGGGCGACCGGTCAGGGAGGGCTCGAACCGAAGCTCAACGGTGTGCTCATCACGTTGGGACGGGTGAGCCCTGCCCGCCGATAGAGGAGCAGCGTCGTTAAGGCCCTGGCCAGGAGGACCCGAGTTGCCTGCAGTGGGATAGATCACGGAGTCGGCGTACGAGCCCTACTGGCCGTCAGCCCCTGCTGATCAGAGGACAGAGGGCGGAGACTTGCCAAGAGAACCCATGAAGCCTCCGACTGAGCACCTCCATGCCGGACGAGTGGGTCCTATTGGCTTGGCAGATAAAAAGAGTTTTGGACGTCCGACAAGGACGCTCTCGCGACATCCGACGGGAGATCAAGACTCACGGCATCGAATGGATGAGCCTCACTTGCGGGCGGCAAGTACAGGAGCCCACCGGAGACCAGCGTCAACGTCCGACACGAGATCAAGACTACAATGTCGGACGGATAGCCTTGCCGACAGGTAGGGAGAAGAAAACCCGGAGACTGGGAGGGCCTCGCAGCATCCGATGGAGATTGAGACTCAGGAGATATCGGACGGGTAGGCCTCGCCAGGCGGGGGAAAAGGTGTGAGGATAGAAGAGACAGGTGGACGGTGTTCGGCAGGCGGGCGAGACCCATGGCGGCTGATGGCTAGGCGCCGCCCGTCGAACGGAAAAATAGGTGGGTGGCCGAGACCGACACCGGCGCTCACGGGAGGCCAATACTCACTGAGTCAAACGGGTCAGTCTCGCCGACCGTAGGATGAAACGGAAAGATGTCTGGCTGGGAGGCTCTCGCCGACGCCCGACGGGCACAATACCCACTGTGTCAGACGGGTAAGCGCCGCCAGCGTGGGACTTGAAAAGGTAAGTTTGTCTGGCCGTGAATGCGCTCATCGGCGTTCGGCGGAGATCAAGACTCACTGTGTCGAACAGGTAAAGACGGAAAAGGTAAAGTTGGTCGGGACGCTTAGCCGCCATCCAACTGGTGAGCGTGCTCACCTGTTTGAAGGCCAGCGGCGCTGACGTAGGAGGAAAAGACGAGGTTGACCGGCCGGGAGGCTCTCGCGACATCCGACGGAGATCAAGACTCACGGCATCGAATGGATGAGCCTCACTTGCGGGCGGCAAGTACAGGAGCCCACCGGAGACCAGCGTCAACGTCCGACACGAGATCAAGACTACAATGTCGGACGGATAGCCTTGCCGACAGGTAGGGAGAAGAAAACCCGGAGACTGGGAGGGCCCTCGCAGCATCCGATGGAGATTGAGACTCAGGAGATATCGGACGGGTAGGCCTCGCCAGGCGGGGGAAAAGGTGTGAGGATAGAAGAGACAGGTGGACGGTGTTCGGCAGGCGGGCGAGACCCATGGCGGCTGATGGCTGGCGTCGTCGCCCGTCGAACGGAAAAATAGGTGGGTGGCCGAGACCGACACCGGCGCTCACGGGAGGCCAATACTCACTGAGTCAAACGGGTCAGTCTCGCCGACCGTAGGATGAAACGGAAAGATGTCTGGCTGGGAGGCTCTCGCCGACGCCCGACGGGCACAATACCCACTGTGTCAGGCGGGTAAGCGTCGCCAGCGTGGGACTTGAAAAGGTAAGGTTGTCTGGCGAAAGCGCTCACCGGCGTTCGACGGAGATCAAGACTCACTGTGTCGAACAGGTAAAGACGGAAAAGGTAAAGTTGGTCGGGACGCTTAGCCGCCATCCAACTGGTGAGCGTGCTCACCTGTTTGAAGCCAGCGGCGCTGGCGTAGGAGGAAAAGACGAGGTTGACCGGCCGGGAGGCTCTCGCGACATCCGACGGGAGATCAATACTCGTGAGTCGGATGGTTAAGCCTCGCCGGTGGCGGACTGAAAACTAAGATTGCTTGACCGACCGGTATGTGGCGTTCGAGGGGTTTGATATTGTGGTGCAAGTGGACGGAAAAGGTAAGATTGTCTGGCTGGGAGGCTCTCGCCGACGCCCGACGGGCACAATACCCACTGTGTCAGGACGGGTAAGCGCCGCCAGCGTGGGACTTGAAAAGGTAAGGTTGTCTGGCGGCGCTCACCGGCGTTCGACGGAGATCAAGACTCACTGTGTCGAACAGGTAAAGACGGAAAAGGTAAAGTTGGTCGGGACGCTTAGCCGCCATCCAACTGGTGAGCGTGCTCACCTGTTTGAAGGCCAGCGGCGCTGACGTAGGAGGAAAAGACGAGGTTGACCGGCCGGGAGGCTCTCGCGACATCCGACGGAGATCAAGACTCACGGCATCGAATGGATGAGCCTCACTTGCGGGCGGCAAGTACAGGAGCCCACCGGAGACCAGCGTCAACGTCCGACACGAGATCAAGACTACAATGTCGGACGGATAGCCTTGCCGACAGGTAGGGAGAAGAAAACCCGGAGACTGGGAGGGCCTCGCAGCATCCGATGGAGATTGAGACTCAGGAGATATCGGACGGGTAGGCCTCGCCAGGCGGGGGAAAAGGTGTGAGGATAGAAGAGACAGGTGGACGGTGTTCGGCAGGCGGGCGAGACCCATGGCGGCTGATGGCTGGCGTCGTCGCCCGTCGAACGGAAAAATAGGTGGGTGGCCGAGACCGACACCGGCGCTCTGAGGAGGCCAATACTCACTGAGTCAAACGGGTCAGTCTCGCCGACCGTAGGATGAAACGGAAAGATGTCTGGCTGGGAGGCTCTCGCCGACGCCCGACGGGCACAATACCCACTGTGTCAGGACGGGTAAGCGCCGCCAGCGTGGGACTTGAAAAGGTAAGGTTGTCTGGCGGCGCTCACCGGCGTTCGACGGAGATCAAGACTCACTGTGTCGAACAGGTAAAGACGGAAAAGGTAAAGTTGGTCGGGACGCTTAGCCGCCATCCAACTGGTGAGCGTGCTCACCTGTTTGAAGGCCAGCGGCGCTGGCGTAGGAGGAAAAGACGAGGTTGACCGGCCGGGAGGCTCTCGCGACATCCGACGGGAGATCAATACTCGTGAGTCGGATGGTTAAGCCTCGCCGGTGGCGGACTGAAAACTAAGATTGCTTGACCGACCGGTATGTGGCGTTCGAGGGGTTTGATATTGTGGTGCAAGTGGACGGAAAAGGTAAGATTGTCTGGCTGGGAGGCTCTCGCCGACGCCCGACGGGCACAATACCCACTGTGTCAGGACGGGTAAGCGCCGCCAGCGTGGGACTTGAAAAGGTAAGGTTGTCTGGCGGCGCTCACCGGCGTTCGACGGAGATCAAGACTCACTGTGTCGAACAGGTAAAGACGGAAAAGGTAAAGTTGGTCGGGACGCTTAGCCGCCATCCAACTGGTGAGCGTGCTCACCTGTTTGAAGCCAGCGGCGCTGGCGTGGGAGGAAAAGACGAGGTTGACCGGCCGGGAGGCTCTCGCGACATCCGACGGGAGATCAATACTCGTGAGTCGGATGGTTAAGCCTCGCGGTGGCGGACTGAAAACTAAGATTGCTTGACCGACCGGTATGTAGCGTTCGAGGGGTTTGATATTGTGGTGCAAGTGGACGGAAAAGGTAAGATTGTCTGGCTGGGAGGTTTTGCCATCGTCCAACGGGAGATCAAGACTCACTGTGTTGGACGGGTAAGCCTTGCCCAGCGAGGACTTGAGAAGGTAAGGTTGTCTGGCCGGGAGTGCTCTCGCCGGCGTCCGTTAAGAGGATCGGGCTCACTGAGTCGGACGAGTAAGACAGAAAGGTAAAGTTGTGTGGTCGGGAGGCTTCGCCGACATCCGCCTGGAGATGGACACTGCAGCATGGATGGGTAAGTTTCGCCGCCGCAGGATGGAAGAAAGGTAAGTGTCTGGCTGGGAGGTTTTGCCATCGTCCAACGGGAGATCAAGACTCACTGTGTTGGACGGGTAAGCCTTGCCCAGCGAGGACTTGAGAAGGTAAGGTTGTCTGGCCGGGAGTGCTCTCGCCGGCGTCCGTTAAGAGGATCGGGCTCACTGAGTCGGACGAGTAAGACAGAAAGGTAAAGTTGTGTGGTCGGGAGGCTTCGCCGACATCCGCCTGGAGATGGACACTCGCAGCATGGATGGGTAAGTTTCGCCGCCGCAGGATGGAAGAAAGGTAAGTGTCTGGCTGGGAGGCTCTCACCGATGTTCGCCAGGAGCTCAGTGCTCGCTGTGTCAGACGGGTAGGCCTTGCCCAGCGAGGATTTGAAAAGGTAAGTTTGTCTGGCCGTGAATGCGCTCATCGGCGTTCGGCGGAGATCAAGACTCGCTGTGTCGAACAGGTAAAGACGGAAAAGGTTGTGTGGTCGGGAGGCTCGCCGCATCCGACCGGAGATGAAAACTCACGGTCCGGATGGGTAAGTCTCGCCGCCACGGGATGGAAAGGTGAGTTTGTCTAGCTGGGAGGCTCTTGCTGACGCCCGACGGAGCACAATACCCACTGTGTCGGACGGGTAAGCGCCGCCAGCGTGGGACTTGAAAAGGTAAGTTTGTCTGGCCGGAATGCGCCACCGGCGTCCGGCGGAGATCGGGCTCACTGTGTCGGACAGGTAAAGACAGAAAGGTAAAGTTAGGTGGCCGGGAGGCACTCGCCGTCATCTGACTGGAGATGGAAGCTCGCAGCCTGGTTGGGTGAGACTCTCCGGCCGCAGGGTGGAAAAGGTAAGTTGTCTAGCTGGGAGGCTCTGCCAGTGTTCAACAAGCTGTGAAGATTCACGGTGTCAGATAGGTGGGCCTCGCCAAGCGTGGACTTGAAAAGGTAAGTTCTTTAAAATGTCTGGAAGGCTCGCACCAATTTATGTGAAAATTTTTTTTTTTTTTTTTTATATTACCCGATTAGCATCTGGTGGGCTGATTTAATGTGGAACTGGTTTATTCTGATATAGCTTTGGAAAGCTTCTGAAGACCATCTTCCTAGGGTTTGGATCTGTTGTTTGGTGAGGCCTTTCTGGGCTGCTGATGTTGCTGCCCGATGCGAAAGGAATGGCTGGAAAATTTTTGCTGAAATGCCTGCCGATAGCAGGACTGATTTAAGATGTTTTTGGAACCAGAAGCGACTGGCAGGTTTTTGGCCTCGCCTAAGAATAGAGGTTCGAGAGGGATTTGGCCTGGGAAATCCTAGAGCAGAGGTACTCGAGGACAGCTTGGTAGGTTGGATGGGAGAAGAGAGATTGAAGATGTAAATGAAATGACCTCTTAACTTGATCGGTTTTACTTTGTTTGATCCGAAAAGAAATGGTTTCGCTATCAAGAATTGTTAGGTCTGAGATGGTGGGGTTGATGACCGGATCGAATTTAGAGGAGATGGTTAGCTCTGAGCATCTCAAAAACCCGAAGAAGGCTAAAATGAACATGGCATCGAGTGTCCGGGCGGTATTATGGGGCTGGTAATTTGTGCGGAGGGAGTGGATACATTTGGTGAGGATGTCTAATGTAATGGGTAGTCTCGAATCGGGACGAGTCGGCCGGGATCGTTGGATTCCTCTGATCAACATGGAGGTTTGAGAATTGCTAATTTCGGGTGAGGGAGCGCCGTACATGAGTTTATGAAAAAATTGGATGCCGCTTATGTAACTTTTGATGGAATTGATTTGGAGGCCTTTGATGCTGTTGAGAAAAGAGATAAATGAGGTTATTGAGAGTAGAGAAAAATCTGGAAATGGCATGTTGTAAGAGAGGTGGAATGACTTAAAGCATCTCCATGCTGTTACGTATGATTGGAGTGTTCTGGGAGAGACAGCCTGGAGGATGGTGTCGAGTGAATCTTCAAGGAGAGGTTTTAATGGGTGGTTTACGGAAATATTAATTCTGAATATGGAGGTACTGGGGTTGGATTTTGGTCCGCCTCTGGAGCCAGCATCCTGAATTTCTGCTAAAATCTGTGCTCGGATGTTGTGAGCTACTTGTGGGGGTTCCGTGGCGATGGCGTTTGGGGGGACAGGCATGGGTGTGGCGGTGAAGAGTGAGTATGATGGTTTCGCTTGGAGGAGAGCGTTGTAGGGGCTGGAGGCGGAGCTGTGTTTGGCAGCTCGTGCGTGGCGTTTGCCTGGGCTGCGATCCCTGAGCTGGAAGGAGTAGGCTGTGGGACTGAATGGGGAGGCCACAGCGGCCAAGCGCTTGCTTGAGCTGTAATCCCCGGGCCGAAGGGGGCGGGCTGCGGGGCTGAATGCGGCTGCCCGTGCGGCCAAACACGTGCTTGGGCTGCGGGCCCTGAGCTGAGAGAGGCCGGTGGCGGGGCTGTGTAAGCCGGCCATTGCGGCCAAGCGCTTGCTTGGACTGAGGGCTCTGCGCTGAGAGAGGTGGGCATCGGGGCCGAGACTGGTGGCGGAGGCGGCCAGACGCCCGCTTGAGTGGTGGGCCTCGGTATCGCTGAGGAGGAGCCGCGACGGAAAGCTGGGCGCCGCCGAACCTCGCCGGGCCTTGCATCAACCGAATCCGGGGCACGGCCTTGGCTTGCTGATGGCCTAGTGCCGTTGTTTGATGTTCTTCGGGAGCTAATCTTGGAGCTGGAAGAAGGTGGGGGAGTCCGGCGAGGCGTGACCGTAAGTTTACTGCAATGTTTAACAGCCTTTTGGGTTGGGGTGGTTTTAGGAGAGAGATTACTTGGTTTGAGGTTCTTGTATAAATCATATAATTCCGCTTTGGTGAACTTGCGTGGGGCCTGGATGTCGGAGTTGGTCAGTGCCTGCCTCAGACTTGCCACTGTCCATTTTTCTATAGGTGGAAATGCTGGCCTAGTAGACCGATAGGAAGACGCCGGGAATCGGCTGGGGTTCTCGCCGGAGAAGGCGAGTGTGTGCCTGGGCGTTTTGGAAGGCGAGTGGCTGAGCAGTCGAAGGCCGCCCGCGAGAAGGAGCCTGGGGCTCGATTGCATTGCTTGGCAGGGAAGTAGTGGTCCTGGAGCCGGTTGGCTGTGGTGATGCGGCCGGGAGAGATGGAGTCATCTCCTGACGAGGAATATTCACTGTGAGACATTGTGAACACAACAGACGGGTGAACCAGATGCTGATTAGCCGTCAAATGAAAGGAGGTATGTCAGCTGTATTTGTACCCTTGTGTTGATTAGCCTGATGGCGTACCACTTGTGTCTAATTAGGCTAAGTATCTGACGTGCTCCTCCCGAACTTTGTTAATAAAACATCATATCTTTCCAGACAGTTCTGCTTTTTATGAAGGAAGAGGAAAAAAGTTGCCAACACTTCTTTCATCTTATTTACAGATACAGCCAAAAACAGGGACGTAAACATATAAATACATAACAAATGGTGTCTAAAATGGCAATAAAAATGATGTGACTGACACGAGTGAGGAGCTGGGAGGCTTCTGACTCTCTGACTCACATCTCATTAAATAGGAAGGAAACACGTCAGTACGCAAAAAACAATGAGGAAAATGAGGAGAAACAGGAGCAGCCCACAGGGCAATGACCCAGAGTTCAACTCAAATGCCCAGCTGAGGGTAAAAGGCAAGATCCAGCCCAGGCTGCAACACACAGTCTGTACAGTAACGTTTTTCCCCAGGGCATCAAGATAAATGTTATGGTGTACATATAAATAGTCTTATAAAAATGTAGCCAAAAGGCAGTTTTAGGTAGATTGTCACTGCTGATTGGTTAATCACACTGCACCAGTTATTTTTTCTTGTGGTGTATGTCATTGTTGTTCTGTTGCATGGTTGTGTTTTGCAGGCCTTTAGGAAGCCTTTTGCCTTTTGTGTATGCATGGTACCAGAAGTTGAGGAAGAGGAGGAGGAAGAGGATACCATACAGACCAATGATGTAGATGAATACAGGATACAGGTAGGGACAGTCTTTCATGAAGAAGTACTGGCTAATATGTAAGGTTACGATGACAAACTGGATCTGAAAAGAGAGAGTGCAAACAAAAATAAAAGTGTGTCAAATCCAACTCAAATCAGTCTAGTTGGTAGAATGAATGGCAAAACATTACATGGGACATTTAAAACCAGCTCTAAATGACAGTGAGAGAATGTCAGTCCAAAAACAAAGAAGAAAAAATTATTTAAAAATAAATAAAATTAAATGAAACTACAAAAATAAAAATACAGAAATATATAAAAATAAAATCGATTAATTAATAAATAAATATTTACTCTACTCAGATCATATCAGTGATCAAGAAACAGCATTAAAAGGAAATTAAAATGTTGTAATACATACAAGCTGTATTGAAGTCAAATGCTTCTTCCACCATAAAAACTTCTGGTAGGTAGGGCCCAGAGCTGACAATCCATAGTATGTATACATGATGACATGAACGATGCAGTTTAGAAGGGCGTGAAATGTCCCCAAACCACCTGCAACATCAAACCAAACAGACGTCTATAGGAAATTCATCTTTTGTGTGTATTCATGCAATTGTAGAGGATACAAATCCCTGCCTGGAGAAAACCGGACTCCAAACCACCAAGTGAAAGGCATGATGGAATGATGGTAGACATGTAGGAAGGTCACCTGATTGCGCTTTTTCCTCAGAACAAAGAAAACCTGTGCAGAAAAGGCAGAGAAGACCCAGTGTTAACATCCGTTTTGTGCGATCTGATCACATGGACAGCACTAAATACTGTATAAGTGTAAAAAAGGGTGTAAAACGGCTGCAATCTATATTGTAATTTGAAGTTTCAGTGAAAACCCAACGCAACCGCTCCATTTCTGTTACTTACTGACAGATGAGTCAACATAATTTTCTGTGGTAACTGCTAACTTCTCTATAAGAAAGCAATCACCTCAGGCAACAGACACTAAAATGCTCTCTTCCATCTTTCCACCTAACCACTTAACAGGAGTTTTGTCTGTGACTCACAATACCACTATTTCTTCCATTTTTCATAACCTGAGAGAACGCTAATATTGCTGACTGACAGTGCGTCAAAGATGTGACAGACAACTAGCTGCTTCCTGCCAAACTGTAGTATTTTAGATGTAACAAAACCCAAGGTAATAAATATGAAACATTACTTACTGTGTCCAACAACTCAATAAACTTGGAGAAGTAATAGAGCCAGCAAGTCCATGCCATCTGGATACAGAGAAACGTAGATTAAGCACAAATGCCCAACAAACTATTAAATACAAAACCTGTTATTTAAACTAAACCAAACTTGAATGAATCACTAAATTCATCAGATATACAGATACAATGCATTACTCAGGACCATTCAGACTAAGCAATGCACTGACTGCTGTGTATCATTTAATTCAAGTGAAATCAACCACATCCAAGCAAAACACCTAAACCTGGAGCCAGGTTACAAGCTTCACAAAGCAGGTAAGGCAACATTTCTTCTGCTCTCACCCTCATGGCTTTTGGCGATCGAGAGTAGTCTACTAGATCACAGCCGAATGAATACCCTGTTCCCCAGCCTGACATCACAAACTGCAGAAAAGAAATTCATCATTGGTCATTTAATCTGGAGATGAAATAAATGGTGCATTTACCAAAGAACAGATAATGCAAGAAACCCATGTTTACATATATTACATTTTGATTTACACATTAACTACATGCACCAACAAAGTGCAAGTCAAGTGGAATAATGACCAAAAAATGGTGAGTCAATTGCGTTTTACTTAAAGTTTGTTATTTACTAAAAGGAACACAGATTAGGGTTTTTTGGTGAATTATGTACACCAATTATGCTAATAAACCAACAATGTGTAAGACTGGCATGTAAATGCACTTAATAACTGTTGATATACACATTTTGTAGGATCCTACACCACATTATGTACAATTATATAGTGAAACCTCTGTTTAAAGAAATTAACCCACCCTCATGACATACATTCTTCTATAAAAAAGAAAGCTCATATTCTGCAGAATGTCTACGCTGTTTTTTTTTACCCATACAGTTAAAAAAAAAAAAACAGCAATTCATACCACCAATTTGGCTAACACAAAAAGCTCTAAAGATTTTCACCAATAATACTTTTCAGTTTGTTCTACATGCTTCAGAAGTCTTGAAGTATAGCAAAAGTTTCTCGTGTAGTGACTGGCAGTATGAATCACATCCACTTAAATTGTACGTAAAAGAGCTGCTTCAGACATTTTGCAGAACATCATCTTTTGTGATCCAAGACAATCATACAAGTTTATAACAAGGATGAGTAAATTGTAATTTTTTTTGGTCAACTGAAGCAGACACTGATATGAGTAAACTCATTCTAGCCATTTACACATTAACTTAATGTGTGACCTGCATGAAACTAACAGTGAAATGATAACATAACTCAATGGAATCTAACAAAACACGTTCATAAAAACGCGTCTGTGTAAACTCCCGAGTAAAACACAATAACAGGTTTGCCTGCTAGCAAACAGAAACAGATTTACCTCATAACACATGTAAAGAGAATAAGCCACAACGCTGAAATTATAGATGATGAGGACCCGCTTCAGATCAAATGGCTTCCTGTTCTCCATTAACCTGGGCCCCAGTGATATCACAAAGTAGATGTAAAATGCAATAATAACTGTTTGGGGCAGCGGCGAGGACATGAGCAGCCAGTCTTCTGTCCTGGGGTCTGAAATCACATTATAAGAATATCCGAACTACATTGTGTCTCCATGCACAGTAACATCTATAGTAACTTCATTAGATTGTGCATTAATCTATATTTGACACTGATCTTTTTGTGCACCATAATTCTCTGAGATCAATAAAATATAGTAATGAATGAGAAATGATTACATTTCAACAATATTAGGAACAGAATCAGTTGAGATCCACAAAGTCAGCCATTTAATTAAACATGCACTGAAATAATGATTGCTGGGTACAACAGTACCAGCCCACTTTTTCAGCAGCATTAGTTCTGGAAGCATTTATGCAATAGGGATTTTTTAAAAGTCTTTGTTAAATAGCGATAAGCGATGATCCAAACCTACCATTGTTAAAAATGATGCTGAAACATAAAACTACTGATTCAAAGATGTAAATTATGTATAAAGAAACAATATATTTTACATTTATTGCAAAATATGCTTATATATGCACAAATACTAAAAAGTGTAATAAAGAGCACACACTCAATTATGTGGGTGGGTGCTAAAAAGTTATTTCTCTGATTGATGGAGATTTCATGAGTAATTTTCACCAGGAATTCCACTTTTAAACATGATTATTTAAAAAATAAGATGAAATAATGTGGCCTGATGGCTTCAACAAAAACATATTACCATCATTTATCAAACTCATAGACAGCAGGTCTGTCTTTAATGCTTTTTAAGTTATAGTTTAAAAAATAAATCTGTTCCCTTACAGAGAAAATAATGCACGTTTTACTTCCGAGACCTGACTGCTGCACCCTATGGGAGTTAATGAGGTTTCATTGTGTGCATTTTTACGTTAATATTTTAATTTTCTGATGTCAGAAACCTTCTTACCTGCATCTTTCATCCACTTGTCATACAGCTGTGCAGCTGTAGATGTGAACTCACGGAACACCATCACTGCCAATGGTCAGAGCCTAAGGTCACAAACACAAAGTGTACATGTGATGAATGACTTGTTTAGTGCATTTAAAAGAAACCCATCCCACCAAGTCATTTAACTTAAATGCCACATTATTCAGACTGAATTTATAATTAAACAATCTTGAATTACACCTTCACAGTACTATTCCCTTAATGAAAGTATGACATGCCGTGATGTAGAACCTAAATGCTCTAAAATAAAGCAAGAACGACTCATGTATGGTGGCACTATGAAACGTTGTATTGTGGTAAGAAAACACAAGAAGTTAAAATCAGCAGTTGGGCCATCCTCCAGCAAACTCAGAGCTGAACAAGAGGGCGAGTGTTGGGACACAATGGTAAGCAGTCAGTGTATGTTCAGGACAGGACAGCCCATAAAACCATGGGGTGGATAAACGAAGATATGCAGAGTGCAGAGAACAATGTACAGTAATATACCAGAAAACAGCTGAACTCAGAGATGCATACAATGGAGACACTTAGTTGTTCTCTACATGATACCATTACCAGAAAAGTGCATTTAAATTTCATTATTCTATAATGAACATACATGTCTATGACTTTGTATTAGGGGCGCTCATTTTATTCATTAAAGTCAAATAAGGACTGGATCTGCAAAAAATACTTCCAAGATCTGCATCAATTTATAGCAAATAAAATTTCCAGCTATTATTGCAAATTAAAAACCTAACACGTTATTTGTATTTGTATCTTCTTTTTGCAACAAAAAAATAAATAATTACATATAAAATGTTGCATAAAACTGAACTGTTTTATAGGATAACGTTTTCCCTGGTATCTATGCATACAGTCCACACAAATAAAAATAACATAAAATGTGTGTTAAATAACAGGTTACTTTAAGCTGAAGGGCCCTAATTTAAAAAAAAAAAAAACACACTAACTCGCTATCTGTACATTAATTTTGCCATTGTTCTAGTGAAGCAACCACCAAAACTTTTTTTCCTCCCTTCAACACACACTTTAATGTTTGAAGAGAAACTAATCCAACATGTGTTTCAGGGCATACTGGTCCAATTATCTGGAGAGAGTTGCTTGCCTAGATACTGTAATCTTTAATACAAGCTTCGACATGCCTGTTGCCATGAGACAGACAAGTTGCAGGTGTGAGAGGAGGACACTACCTTCCCTCCACACAAGTGCATTCAACACTGGGTGCCAACAGCTTAATCCAAAAATAATATCTGAAGTGTTATGATGTTTGAGTGTGGTAAATGCTCTGTTGGCTTAGAGTCTTTCCATAGCCATAGGCAGAATTCCTCGTTGGTGAATTTTCAGCAATTAATAAATACCGGGAAAATAAGTTAAATTATCTGGATCACGAAAAAGTTGATTTATGACGCCAGAAATTTTTAATATTGGCCATGCAAATGAACAAGTTCAATTCCAGTGCTGGATTCAGCTGAAATATAGTCTGGCTCTAAAAATCTGTGCATGTGTGTGAATATATTACACTCTTTAATGACTCTAAATTTAAATAATAGTTGTGTAACCATTAAGAAAAAGATCATTAAAACACTTTCTCTGAACTAGCAGGCTTTTGTGCACATAGGTGTTACGTACCTATAAGCAGAGCTGGGCAGAATACTTTACAAATTGTAATTCATTACTGATTCCAGATTACATGACAAAAATTGCAATCAGTAACAATCAATTACATTACATATTTTAGGTAATATAATCAGATTACTTTTTTGATTACTTCTGACCTAACTCATTTATCACATTGATTAAAAAAATAATAATCTTGTACCATAATGATGTAAAAATACAAAGTGTGAGAAAATATGTTCCTTTCATTGTAATTAACAACATGAAGTGCATTAAACATTATATTACATCAAGGTTTCCCAAACTGGGGTTCGTAAAGGAACTGCAGGGGGTTTGAGTTGAATGAAAGGCTAAAATGTAATTAAATCATAAAAATGTCAAATTAAAATAAATCATACACTCATCGTATGAAATATTTTGTTTACCTGCATGCGATATGACCATTAACCAATGTCAGAGAACCGTGAACATGCAAATGTGATACTTAATTATTAAAATATTTATTTTTAAATCTCAGGGGTACTTAAAGGGGTCACTGATTATGATTTCACTTTTTTAACTTTAGTGTGTAATGTTGCTGTTGGAGCATAAAAAACATCTGCAAAGTTACGATGCTCAAAGTTCAATGCAAAGGGAGATATTGTCTTTTACAGAATTGTTGATTGACCACCCCTTTAAAAGTAAATATATTAGGTGAAAGAGGTGACAAAAAGTTTGAGAATGTCTGCAAATAAGAAATAGTGCATTTTAATGAGTTTGAAAGACAAAAGCCTTTCAATAATACATAATAATACACGGTTACATTACCTACTGAGTGATAATTCAAATAAAAATGAATGTGTTCATCAGTAGTTGATGCAATGTTGAAACACTTCTTAAACCTGAAATGATTTTTGTAAATCAATCCTCTGTCACCACCTGAATAATGACTGATCTCTGTATGTCCACAAAACTGGAAGACTTTGTGTGTATATAAGCAGTAGATTATTTTAGAGAGGAACATCTAAAAGATTAAAAAAAAGAGGAATTAGAGAGAATCAATAAATGAATGATTTATTTCTATTGTGAGAATAATAGGCTATGTAATCATGTAATCCATAAAAAAGTAACTGTAGTCTGATTACCAGTATTTTAAAATGTAATTTACTCTAATAACAAGTACTTCATTTTTGGAATCTAATTACGTAATCCAGATTACATGTAATAAATTACTAGCCAACCCAGCTCTGCCTATAAGGTATAAACATATTTAAAACTAAAATATCAAAATACATGCTTGTTACAAACAAACAAAAATAAATAAGTAAATAAATACAAAAACATTAAGTATTTTAAATATATTGTATATTATTTTGTGTACACCCAACTGCTTTTGAGATTCAGTTATGCACAAATTATTTTTTAAAGTCTGAAATAACTAAAATATAAATACATATCAAGTGCCACCTGTTACTTTGTTCAGTAATGAAAACATTACTGTGATGGAACACTGTGAAATAAACAGTTTACATTAAATGACTCAAAATGTTAAGCGGAAATAATGGAATTATCTCCAAGTGTTCTAACAGGGAAGACAGAATCTCCTCATCATTACAAGAAATCAACATATCACATATGGACTTCACAAAAGAATGCAGGTGCGCGTGCACCTGTCTTACCGTGAAAAAACAGACAAAAGTTCAGATATGTAATTTCACGCGCACCTCGAGATCCTCCCGTTCTGCGTTCAACAGGACGCTCGTCTTCTGCCTCTCGGCCAGGTAAAGTAGTTTAAAAAGTAAAAGCTAATAGTTTGACCACACGACCTCCATCAATCACTCTTTCAGACGCCGGAGGTTCCGTCTTCACTGAGAGGAGCGGGCGGTGGGCGGAGACGTTCACCTGATTCCGGGACTGACGGCTCTGATTGGTCAAATGTCGCATCAGGACTCGAAATACCTACACGCCATTGGTTGCATGACTCCCATCTAATAAAGAGATGTATGAGATCAAAAGTATTGTGCCAAATATAAATATAATATACAAAACAAAAAAAAAGCATTGTGCCAAATAATTGCGACAGATTAGTGATGTCACAATATATTGATTTATAAAATGTTCCAAAACTTCCTTTATTTTTCAAGTTAGAAAGACAAAACAAAAACAGACAACAGTATTGGTATTAGCATAAAATCCACAGTACAAAAGATACAGTGTCAGCATGGATCTTTTTCTAACTACATTCAATGTTTAAAGCTCAAAAATAAAGCGTAAACAGTTTGCTGATCATCCCACAGATGTAAAAACAAATAGGTTCAGCATAATCATAAAGTTTTTATTTTATTTATTTATTTTTACACTAAATCATGATATTTATTTGTTCTAAAGATATGAGAACTTGTAGTCCACATCTAGGTCAAATGCAAATCCCATAGAAGTGAAGCTCAAGACACAAGCTCAAGACGATGTCAAACTTAAAATTCACAGGCAAATCAGTAGGTGACTACCAATGGAGGTACTCGCCACCCAGGAGTCTTTTTTATTTACAGTGATTTTATATACACCCATCAATGCAATATTCAACTGAATGCAGTAAGAGCACCTCTGAGGGAATGTACATAGTGGTTTATTTGGATATTAGAAAACAGAGCAATGAGTTCCTTGTTCTGTCAGTCTTCATCGCTGCTCCAGGCATCTTCAAAAGCAGGATTGATAGCAGCTTGTGTTCTACCCTGTAAAAATATGCATCCAGAATATTCAAAAACATTAAACATTTAATCATTAATAAGCCTGCACAATTCAGTGATGTTTAATTATAGCTTAGATGATACAGTTGCATATAAAAGTTTATGAAATTGCAGCTGTTATGGAATTCCAGCTATTATTGCAAAAAAAAAAAACTTGCAAAAATTTTAAAGAAAATAGAAATATTTTTGTGTGACACTTTGAAAAAAAATGGTGAAAATATTTAGAATTAATATTTTTAAACCTAAAAAGTTTTCAAATATTTTTCTCAAACCACAAATAATAATAATACCAAGAAAAATTAATAATAATAATAAACAAAAATGTTCAATTTATAAATGAAAATAAAAATGTATATATTGTTGTGTAATTATTAAAGGTCTTTCAAATACATGACTAAAAATAAAACTTATATCACTAAGCCATGTAATAGCTAAAAGCAAATATGTGTATATCAGTGATACAGTAATACAATGTGATTATTAAAATGAGTACCATATTTTTTTTGCCAGAAAAACTGGTAGAGCAGTATGTTAAACACAAAACATTGAGTGACTGATAAACTACAAGCCGTCAAGATGTGACTCCAGCTAACATGCACATCTCATGTATACCATGACTGATAGCAACTGCATCCGAACACATGCCATAATGGGCATAGTTTTTGTCAGGTCATCTGATCTAATCGATGGGCTAAGAGACATAAGCAAGGTTGCAAAATGTGTTTACGTGAGCACAAATTTGGATTCACTTTCTGCCTCACCTAGCCCAAACCTGCAGATCTGTAAAGATATAAACAGCTGATCCACAGCGCATTGTATTTTTCATTAAGGTGCACCATTAATACAATCAACCTCAGATTTTTAAATAAGAGCCAGTGAAAATACACAGTATGTTTCATATGTTTCATGTTTCAAAATGTCTCAAACTGTTTTACCCTTTTAGAGTTGGTTTCATCATCCTCAATGTTAGGCTGTCTCAGTGCTGGGACCCAGGCCAGGACGTTACAGTCTTTACCTCCACTGTACAGCTCCTAAAAATGCACCCCACAGATTCACAGTCATTAATGAGTCTTTGAGCTAATACAGAGCTCATTAAATAATTGCAAGACCTCAGAAGCTTTAAATTGTTTTACTTAAATGGTATACTTTTAGCTTGTTTGGTTTATTAGTAAAGACTAAACAATTAAGCAAGTCATCAGGATCAACATTACCTGATAGTCTGGGTGGAACTCACAGCAGTCTACGTTATTATAATGTCCCCTCAACATAGTGATCAGTTCTCCTGAGTGAAGCCCATACACCGCTACTGAACTGCCACATGGCACAAACACAAACTCCGGACTGCAGCCCCTCGATACGGTAAATTTGAGGCCTTTGCGACTCTCATTCACGACTTTCCCATAGTTCACCTGTTAATGAGAAATAAGGATTTCTTAGCAACAAATGAACAGCTTAGTTAGCAGATAAAAAAAATATATGCGTCGCCATTTTTTTAAAGAACATATTTCTTGTCATTAATAAATAAAGTGTTTAGGAAAACATGTGAGTGTCTTCAGATGATTGCATCTTGTTTTCATGCCTGGCAACATTCTGTCTCAGTTGCTTTTGGAACAAACTCTTTTGACCCACAGAAGGTCAGTAACACTCTTGAAAGTAGACATTCCTTTTGTTGCATGAACATAGGCTCAAAATGTAATTATTGATACTCTTTACAAAACAGTAAAGAAGATTAGGTAATAAGAAATTCTTCAAACAAGCCTAACTGCTACTCACTAATGTGTTTTCCCCTGTGGCACTGTTCCACAGGCGCATGCGATCATCTGTCCCAGTAGTGATGAGATGAAGTCCGTCAGCTGTGAAGCACAATCCATTCACTCGCCCATTGTGTGCTGTGTTCACTGGAAGAAAAGTAACATATTATATTAAATATTTTATTTTTAGCGCTGTCAAATAGATTAATCATGATTAATAGCATTCAAAATAAAAGTTTGTGTTTACATAATATATGTGTACTGTGTATATTTATATATAAATACACACATGTATATGTATATGTTTGAGAAACATTTACATGTATACATAAATTATATTTAAATATATATATTTCAATACATACATGTGTGTGTATTTATATATACATATAAATATACTGTACACAGTATACACACACACATATTTTACGTAAACAAACTTTTATTTTGGATGCGATTAATCATGATTAATCGAGTCCTATATACTGTATATAATATATAACTGTATAAATAATTAATATAATAAATAAGAAATATATTTGGATTGTTTTTTTTTATATATTTATAATACATAATATTGATATATTATATTATTTGTACTACATTAGTGTACTAAACTGACTGTGTGTGTGTGTGTGTGTTCATTTGATTTTGCTTTGATTTCTGTGACAGAAGAAATTATACATACATACATATACACATTAATTCTTATGCACTATTTAGGTAGCAATATTCATTCACATAAATGCATTTTCTAGAATGCACACAGTCAATTATATTTCCAGTACGGCTTCATGAACTACCTCTCAAATGCATTTCAGTTCAAATTTAACTGATTACAACAGATTCATGGTGCAGTTAATTTTCCCGAAGTTATCATGTAAAGATTAAAACACATTTATCCTCATGAGGTTTGATGAAACAAGTGTGATTTCACCTGCTTCAGATGAGGCCTTGGATTTGTCCCCATTGTGCTGGTCCAAAGTAAAAAGACTCCCCGAGGCTCTTCTCACATCCCAGACACGAACTCTACTGTCAGTGCTGATGGGAAATCCATTGCACAAGAGTTACTAGCAATAATGCAAGATAAATAAATCTCCTACAGATGGTGAGGTCAGATTCAGAACTGGCCTTTAAACAAGTTTGATCCCTCTGTTTATGTAATGCTAACATAATCATTCTTTTGCCCACCTAAATTAAGCAATCATCAGCAATCTCGTTTGGGAATTAGATGCCAAACAAAACACATGCCAAAATGCCTGAAAGTCTTCCTACAATCAGTTTCTTCCTAGAACTTTATGTGCTTAGTTCAAATTTTGATCTCAGTTTACTTGTAAAACAGATTTAGCAAAAAATCTTGCAGAAGGCTGACACACAACTCTGTTTTCTTAATTTTCTAGGCATGAAGGACAGTTTCAAAATTCCCCGGTGGCTAATTATCTCACTCTCATTCACTCACATTACGCAAACAGCAGGTGAGCGCTGAATCTTTTGAAAAGACTGATAACATTATGCATACTGCATGTGACTTGATTATATAAAAAACTAAATTTACCATAAAGAATCCTCAATAGTTAAAAAACAGCATCACATAGCACAAGATGTGGCTGTTTATTGTTATGGCAGCAAATGAAAGAAGTGCTTACCTGGCGGTGGCCAGGATGTGCTCATATCGTGGAGACCATCTCACTGAGAGGATCTCGCCCCTGTGACCTGCCAGGGTAAACTTGTTTTTATGATAACTGACACTTTGGCCAACTCTCAATATTTGTACACTACCGCTCAAAAGTTTGAGGTCAAATACTTAATACATTTATTCAGCAAGGACACACTGAATTGATCAAATGCGACACTAAAGTAACATTAATAATGTTACAAAAGAGTTCTATCTCAAATAAATGCTGCTTGTTTGAACTTTGCATTTATCAATGTATCCTGAAAAAAAGAAAGTATCAATTTCCACAAAAATATTAAGCAGCACAATCGTTTTCAACATTGATATACAGAGATAAGAGTGTTCTTGAACACCAAATCAGCATATTATGATGATTTCTGAAGGATCACGTGACACTGAATGACTGCTGAAAATTCAGCTTTGCATCACAATATTAAATACAAATATTTTAAATTATAACAGTATTTCACAATAATATTGTTTTAATGCACTTTACAAAATCTTACCAACCGCAAATATTTGAATGGTAGTGTAAATCTTGCATTGTGGTATCTGAGATGAACAGAAAAATCTGGGAAAATTGCTGCTAATATGGCCAGGATATAATAACCCATGTCTGTTCAAAACATTTGAGCTTTGGCTTTTAAAAGCGTACAATATCCCTCCACCAGGGCTGTCTCCATTCAGAAACAACTGGCATTACTCACCCTGAAGGATGTGGATGCGGGACCCAGACTTCAGATCACAAAGCTGCACTTTGGGGTCTTTGGTACCAACTGCCAACACAGAGCACAATAGAGCCGAGTGAGAAGAATAACACAACAGCTCAGACACACTGTTATTGTAGGAGCTCTGAACCCAGTGTTAAGGGCAACACACTGAACACACCAATATGTGTTTGTGGCAAGTAATTGCACAATATTTTGTTATTTTATAAGATTTATGTACTGGAATACAAATGATAAACTTGTGAGAAAATGTTGAATATAATTTTTTTTTTAAATGATTCTGATTAAGCAGTAGCAAGAAAAAGTATGTGAGATGTCAGATTTTCTGGCATAAATTGGTTATAAAAATTGACCAGATTTTTAACTAAGTCACAATAAACATACAAATACACTGTAAAAAAAAGAAAAAAAAAAAGAAAAAGTTCAGCCAACTTAAAATTTTAAGGCAACCAGCGTCAGCAGATTTTTGAGTTTGCTCAACTTATTTTTGTGGGAGATTCTCAAATTTTTGTTGTATAAACTTAAAACGACAAGTTGAGAAAACTCAAAAATCTGATGGTTGCCTTAAAATTTTTAAGTTGGCTCAACTTTTTTTTTTTTTTTACGGTGTAGTTTACTTAAATAATAATGCTTAATCACATTTACATTTTAATGGATTCCAGTAACTGGAAACCTTGGAGGTGTTAGTCAGAGCTGTCAGGCCAAATTTATCAGAAATTTTTATGTGAACCATGCCTCAAACACAAGAGAACTCAGAACACCCAAAATTAATAATGTCTGACATGCATTAAGTTGGAAACAGGTGTGAAAATCTGTAAAGGCCTTGATGTCACACTTGACGTAATATTTCTTGTAGCTGTAAAAATAATTTAGCGAAGACAAAAAGACTGATCATATGTACAAAAGTATGTATCAGGGAAGATCCTAACTTCTGATAAATATTACATTATAGAGAAGGTTGCATTTGGCTCTTCAGCATATAATCATGTCACTTCTTATTATACTATGGAAGATTATTAAGAAAAAGTCTTCTTAAAAAAAGTTTGTTTTTTTCCTGAAAAATGGAAGTGGGGGAAAAATGAATTATGAGTTCATTGAAACAAGAAAAAAAAGAAAAAGAAAGATTAAGACAATAGGACATGGAGGCGTTCATAACCTGTCCTTCTTGATTAGTAGGATTCCTCACTTCTCATATCTAAAGCAGGAATTGTTTCACTGTCTCCGCATTTAATGATAATGATTATAAATAAAGATCCCTCAAATACTTCCACTTTACCTAAAGAATATTCTAGAGCAGATATGAGCATCTACCTAAAACATATATTTTAGGAATAAACTCTTTTTTTGAAGGCCACCTTAAGATGTAGAAGCTTTGAATGTGGTACTCTAAAGTTCTAAGGATTCTAAATTTTTTAACTGAATCAAATCAAAGAGTAATGAGTGCTCAGAAGTGCAAAAGAACAGTCAAATGCAGAAGATTTGGTTTGGTCAGAGAACACACCTGCTACAAGACTGTGCTTCTTGGCTATAGGAGACATGTGATGACAGTAGACATTACCATCAAACTGGAACTCCTCAGCTGGCTGAAATAAATAAATACATGAATAAATAAATAATATTCAGTGAAACTTAATGTGATTAAATAATATTTTTTTAACATTTCAAAAAGTGAAACTTTCATATATGTTAGATTCATTACATGTAAAGTAAAACATTTCAAAAGTTTTTGGTTTTAATTTTGATGATTAGAGCTTACAGCTCATGAAAGTCAAAAATCCAGTATCTCAAAATATTACAATATTTACATTTGAGTTTCATTAAATGACCATCCCTACAGTATAAATTCAAGGTATTTCTTGTTCTTTGAAACCACAATAATGGGGAAGACTGTTGACTTGGCAATGGTCCAGAAGACAATCATTGACACCCTCCACAAAGAGGGTAAGTCACAGAAGGTCATTACTGAAAGGTGTGGCCGTTCACAGAGTGCTGTATCAAAGCATATTAAATGCAAAGTTGAGTGGAAGGAAGAAATTGGGTAGGAAAAGGTGCACAAGCAACAGGGATGACTGCAAGCTTGAGAATACTGTCAAACAAAGCCGATTCAAACACTTGTGAGAGCTTCACAAGGAGTGGACTGAAGCTGGAGTCAGTGCATCAAGAGTCACCATGCTCAGACGTCTTCAGGAAAAGGGCTACCAAGTCACTTCTGAACCAGAGACAACGTCAGAAGCATCTTAACTGGGCTGTGGAGAAAAAGAACTGGACTGTTGCTCAGTGGTCCAAAGTCCTCTTTTCAGATAAATGTAACACTTTATGCTTCCATCTGCTGAAAAGCTTTATGGAGATGCTGATTTCCTTTTCCAGCAAGACTTTAGCACCTGCCCACAGTGCCAAAACCACTTGTGGTTTGCTGACCATGATATGGAATTTATGGGATATTTTCAAGAGAAAGATGAGAAACAGTCGATTCAACAATACAGACGAGCTGAAGGCTCAATAGTGGCCCCTCACTGCAGAACAAAGATCCAGGGGGCGGGGTTGGATCCACATCTAGGGGGTGGAGATGGGTAGGTTTAAGGGTGGAGTTGGGTGGGTTTAGGGATCAGGGGGTGGAGATAGGTAGGTTTAGGTAAATGTAAGGTGGGAGGAGTTGGATCTAGATCCAACCACACCCCCTGGATCTTGTGTTCTGCAGTGAGGACCATCTCCCACAGGCTGATCGCTTCCATGCCACACCTCACTGATGCTGGAATTTTTGTGCTAAAGGAGCCCCGACAAATTATTGAGTGCATAAATCAACATACTTTAAAGAACTTGAACTTTTCTGTTTTGCAAATCCTTTTTTTGATTGATCTTAGGAAATATTCTAATATTTTGAGATACTGGATTTTGGACTTTCATGAGCTGTTAAGCTCTAATGCTCTAATCATCAAAATTAAAACAAAAAAACTTTTGAAATGTTTTACTGTACATGTAATGAATCTAGAATATATGAAAGTTTCACTGTTTGAAATAAGTTACAAAAAATAATGAACTTTTTGACAATATTCTAATTTTTTGAGATGCACCTGTATACACCCATGTTAGATGTGCTTAAGGGAGCAGAAGGCATTGAATGTTGCTTGGGGACCATTCCTGTGTGTCAGTTACAATGCAAATACCAGATGAAGGGACAACAGATAAGGGACATTTGACACCACAGAAGAGCCACTGTTTGAGCAGATTGGTGGTTCCACAATGGCTTACTGCTTTCAGTTGTTAGATAATTTGCTAAATTACATTTGTGAAAAAACTGTGGGGACTTTGTGGACTGGGTAAAAGCAGGTGATCATGTATACTTATAGATTAGATTAGATTGAACATTGCTGTCATTGTGCAGGGACAGAGCAAATGAAATGCAGTTAGGAAGGAACTAACCAGAAGTGAAAATCGCAATATGTGGACATATATTCATACAATATTATAAATATAAGGAGAGGAAAAAATAAAATAAATAAAAATCAGAAATCTTGTAAACACACACCTTCAGAGTTTCCGTGTCCCAGACTTTCATGGTTTTGTCGAATGAACTGGATACAAACATACCAGTGTCATGCGGGTACCACTGCACTGTTTCAACGCTGAATTTATGTACATGCTGACTGGACCTTCACAGAAAAACAAAGATGTGAAAGCCACATATAACATGCAAACACACTTTAAAATCTGAAAATATCATACTACCATCTGGTGGTCACTGTATCACTGTGAACGAGAATGGAGTCATACTGACCTGCCCACTGTGGAGATTGCTTTGCAAGTGTATTGTGGTTTCTTGCTGTTGTTTTCCAAGTCATAGATCACAATTACGCCATCAGATCCACCTGACAACATACTGGAATGCAAACCAGGCCAGAAATTTGCTGTATTTACTATCTTGTTGTTGTTATATGGGGGTCATCACAAGAAAAGAATTGTGTGCTGCATACAATCATATACGTAAATGTGAATTCTATGGTTATAGTGCACTTACTATCTTCCATCAATAACCTCAATGTCCAGGGTGTTAATTCCATTGCCATGAATACGATCAACATCTCTGTTGTGGTTCAACTCCAGACTCAGCACCCTAAAGATACAGTATGGGAGATTGGGTTATGCCACTTTTTCAGTGACGATACATACATAAATAAATAATGCAGTTTACTAGTCCAAGATTCTCATCTATGCATTAATTATTCCAGCAAACATAAAATAATACTGTAATGTTAACATCATTACACAATACCAAAAAACAAATAGTGAAATGTGTTAATAGTTTAAAAAGTTTTTCCCCCCTATCTTTTGAACTTTTTTTTAATTTACTTGTTTGTTTTGTTTATCCTTTTGGTTGTATATGTATATCTTTAAAACCATTAAAGCTCTTCAAGAAGAAACCTCGGGGGGGAAATACAGCATTACCTTCTTGTAGACTCTGCACGTCTCAGACGAACTGGGTCGTCAAGCCCTGATTGCCTGGCATAAAGAAAACTCAGCATCGTTGTAGAGACATTGAAGCTTTTATGTTTATTTGGGTATAACACTGACTGTGTTGTCAGAGTGAAATAACCATAACATATGTCTGTTTAGAGTCTTTTACACAAGCTTTTGAGTGGCGATTTTTTAGCCTGTAAAACCGCGTTTTTAAACGAAACAAATTCATTCTGTACAACGCACTAAATGTAACGTTATATGATCTATTTCAGCTTTTAAATATGATTGTTGTGCACTTTGTTGAATAGGAGGCAGCCATGTTGTAACGTCTACAACGCGAACTCGGATTGGTCAGACCGGGACTAAGAACCAATCAGATGACAGTATTAATGCTAGGTAATCGTGTAACCTGCGACTCAAAGTAAATACGTGCATTAGGAGAGAATATATAAACAGATATTTAACTTATAGTGATGAGCCGTATTACCTCTCTGTTGCGAAGAACATTTGGAGTGGTAAAAGAGCATGTCGGCACAGATCATTTTGGAAATATATATTACAACATACCCGAGCAGAAGTCATGGACTGGTAGGTCATGCATAAGGCTTTGACGAGTAATCTTGACCTCTTTTTTAACCACTTTTGATACAAGTTTCTTAATATTAATGCAATATAATAACAATACAATAACAATACTGTTTATAAATTGATATTAATATTGAGAATTAGCCATATAAAGAAAATATGTTATCTAAATGCTTAAAATTGTAGCCATTCAGTACAATAAATACTTTTCAGTCATCTTCCAATCAAGCTAATTTTTTGGCCAATGGTTATAGATAACTTATCTTTTTTGTTTTGTTTAATTTGATAGTTTAAATAAACCTAATGCCTTGCTTGTCTTCCTCAGGACGGGTCATCCGGCCCAGACGCCTAGTAGAAGCAGCCAATCCAAAAGAGTTTGAGTACATGGAAGGAAACATTCCTTCTGAATGGGATGGTAATATAGAATACATTAATGAACAAATACTACTTTTTTTTTTTTTTACGATAATGTGAATGAATCCAACCAAAATGTCAGTCCAGATTGTTTCTATAACTGTCTAAACTAAAATTAACTGTTTGCATATTTGAAAACTGACCTTAGTAAAGAAGATATTCGTCGTAAGCCCATTATTAGATGTTTTATCATATTGTACTTTAAAATGTAAATGTTTTCATATATATTGTTATCAAATGATATATTAACTTAGTTCCTTGTTGTACATCATTATCTCTTGGCTTTTCTTTTCCCGTAGCTTGGCTCAGAGGCAGGCGGAAGCAGCCACCTACAATAGAGGTATTTTTGTGTCTGATTATATTGAGAGTTCCTATCAAGGCATTATATAATGTCTTTAAATGACAATTCTATAGCTAGCAATGTTGTAATAAACACATTATTGGGAGTGTCGTGTTAACACTTGTCTGTTGCCCTCTATAGGAGTTGCTACAAAACAAACGTTACAGGGAGCAGATCAAAATCAGGGCTATAGAGGCAGAGGAGAAGGATAAAGCCCTGCAGGCCAAAGAGTATGAGGAAGGTTTGGTGGCCCAACCTGTTCAGACTCAGGTCAAAGGTCATGCTTCTGCCACACAGTTTGGACAGACTGAAATCAGTGAGGACCCTGTAAGCACTGCCAACACATTCCAGCCTGGGTCCTGGACACCTCCAGCAAGCAAAAAATAGGTTTATTTGAAACTTCCTGTGCTGTCTTCAAGTAAATTTGCAATTTAAGTGAAATAGTAGTACTGCTGAATTTAACTGCATCTCAGAACGTGTTGATATATATTCAGTACTGGTTTTCTGGAGACAATTGAAAAACACTGCATGTAATGAATGGATAGCTTGCTATTATTTTTCAAGTTTAAAATAATATTTTACCCAGAAATTAAAAAATTCTGAAAATGTACACACCCTCAGGCCATCCAAGTTGGAGTTCTTCATCCAAACAGCTGATGAAAACATGACAATACAACATCGCAAAAGTCTTGTGAATTGAAAAGCTCAGCATTAAGATGTTTTTTTTTTTTAAATTACGAGTCCTCTATCCATAATATTGCCTTCTCCTTGTCAAAATCAGGAGCCAAAGCAGTTCTGAACATGTATGTCAGTCGATTTTGATGTGAGAGGATGACGGGATGGCCTTTAGGAAGCATTATTATTGATTCTAGACCTTAAAGTAAAAAACTTCAGTTAAAATGATGGATATTAACTTACAAACATGCAGCTTTTCACTTCACAAGACATTAAGTGATGGAATTAATGTATTAATAATTAATAAATTATGTGTATTATTATTTAGTTTTTCCTCTCATTCTCATGGAAACTATCACTGTAGACGATCAACTGGATAGTAATATAATGTAATGCTAAATTTCTCCAAATCTGTTCCGATGAAGAAACAAACTCATCTTAGTTGGCCTGAGGGTTAGTAAATTTTCATGTATGGATGAACCATTCCTTTAACATCACTGAAATGGATTGTAAAATGATGTAAAGAAAAAAAGATATGCTGCTAAGTTTCTGAGAGCTCTGCTTCAGGATTGTTTCAAAATCAATTCACCAAATTTTGTAGGACATTTTATGCATTCGGTATAATCGAAATTATATTTCAGATGTGCTAATAGCTGTCTTACCATATTGAAAATTATTAATGTCAGTAGAGACTAATTTAAAATTATTTCTGTCTATTTCCTTTTGCTCTTTATTTAGAAAGTGTGTGAATAAAAGTTGCAGCTGCACTTATGTTTATCCATAAGGGTTTCCAGTTAATTAGCTTAAACAAAACAGCCTGTTATGTTGCAAACTGGTATTTATTATTTATATGATAACACATAATTTATTATCATAATCATAAACACAGGCATTTTACATTTACTGCACTTTGTTATTCTTCTAGTTATTTGCCTTTAGTGGTTAATAAATCAAAAGTCTCATACATTCACAGGAAATAGTTGAATGTCTTTGCCATTGAAAAATAATGTGGATAAGATTCAAGAATACTGTAGTAATCACACAGACATTAGACAGTTTTGAGCCAAAATTCATGTTAAGATTTTTTTATTAATAAAAAAAGCATAATTTAAGTGTTTTGTGGATTCAACTTGGAAAAAACAATCAACCCAGTAAAAAATGGAATGCAGAGTACTGCACAATGGTGTATAGCACAACAATGCAGTGCATTTTCCACTGTATTGATAATATCCTGGAAAAGTACTGCAGTCCTGCCATTGAGATCAGTCAACTCCCCATTATATGTTCCCTCTAAGGGTTTACTAAGGCCTCTTTCAAGCCCAGTCTTGCTCCAAGTCCCATAAGAACTGTCCTGGGTGAAGAGAAGAGCCATATATCGGGGACCGGACTGTTACATTGACCCCTCTCCATGCCAAGCTCAATCCTTCTTGGCCCTCTTGGCTTTGGCAATGTTCTCTTGTCGTTTTTGTTTCTTCTTCTGCTCACGGTCCTTGGCCTCGATCATCTTGGCAAGTTTCCATGACAACAGGGCACTGGCGATAAACAGAGGGGTCAAAGCCAGGATAACTGTGGTGAGAAAGCCATAGGGGTCTTTGGCTGCCCACTCCACCACATATTCTGCCCATGCTTTGATATCAATCATCGTCCTTGTACTCTGTCTTCAGCAGCAGATCCTGAGAAGAGAGAAGAGTTGTAAATTCACATCACTAGATGCAGGATCTCAGGCAATGTGTAAAAAGTCATATTCCTAAGTTTACATTGTAGTTTAGAGTCAATATTGCTCGCTGTAATTGCCTTTTATGCCTTTATTGACTGATCATATTATTAGCTATTTAGTTTAGCACGCAAATATAGGAGTTTTGTTTTACCGAGTAAAGACTTATTTTTCTTTTGTGCAATAAATAAATATCTATTCATGTTTATATTTAAAAATGATTTGATAAAACTGTTAAAGCAGTTACTGTTCTCTAACGAAGTTCGGTAGGTACGTTATCATTGACAGCTAAAAGCTAGCAACACAGCTTTCTGGCGACTGTTCTACACCACCAATATGAATGAAAATTACACTATAGCAACTTTGTGTACATATCATTACATAGAGCATGTTGTTCAATGTGATCTGATTATACAAAGACGAGCACCTACCAGATAAACCGTTCAATATTTGCCGAGCAGTTATGAGTCGGTAACCGTGGCCAGAAACACCTCACGGCAATAAAAACGGAAGTGAAACTCTAACGTGTGTGCATTGCACCATGGGGATTGTAGTCGTTCCCATTCACGTCCTCAGATCGGAAACTACATATATGGCTTATTAAAATGAAACAGTGTCAAATATGTGTAAATGAGCCTATTTATTTTACCATTGATTTTTTTTATCGTTGTTAACCTCTGTATTCATGTTGTCTTGTAGCGCATGCAATGTGAATCATATATAACTATGTAATTTGAATTATATTTCATTATAAATATGATAATGATAAATAGTATATATAATTTGACCAGTTCCAGATTTAAATAGTTTGTAAAAAAAAAAAAAAAAAAAAAAAACAAGGACAGAAAACAATAAAATGGATTTACACACATCAGGTTATGGTATTATCCACACAGAAAAAAAGGAAAGCAAAAAATAATCTTAAAATATCTTTTAAGAAAAGGTGTCATAATGCATCAAAAAAGCGGCAATCTTTTTGTTGTTTGTAAGTCTAAAATGAAAGAGAGATGAAATGAGAGTCAAATTCAGCAAGAAAAAGGAGAAAAGACAAAGGAGATTTAAGCCATTTTTGCTTATGAATGAAGAATTTTGCATTCAATATAAGGAAATTAACAACATATTTCGCAGACAATAGCTTCGGATTTTCATAATAAAAATAACATCTTTGAGAGTTTATTATTAATCAGACCAATATTTTGACAGCCAAAACTGTCACCAGTGAACAACCAATGGCTGTCGCCATGTAGATCATGTGGCCAAACAAACCATCCAATCACAATCTTCCGAGACGTTAGCGTTGTAATTTCAAACGGGTGTGAGGATTGAAACGTCCCTGGATTATGTTTACACAGCCAGCGACATATCTATTAGCGGGTTTAGCTATCAATATATTCATTAATACTATTAAATATAGCCTAATGTGTTCAGTAGATCAAAAATAAACTCTCCCGTATATGTAGGAATAATGAAAACGGCTGCATAGGTGTTTAATACATCGCGATCTTTTCAATGAGTTCACACATCGTCACTCCAGGTCCATACAGGGCCACTAAACTGGTGAGTCTCTCCTGCCTTTTTGATCGCGTTTGTTTACAAGGTCAATTAACTGCATCTCAGTTGTATAATGCACGTTTATTTAGCTGTTCAGTTTTTGTTAAACAAATTGAGTTGTTGTTTTTTTGAGCTATAGAAGTGCCATGTTTATTGTTAGGTGTTTTTTGAGCTATATATGTTGTTATAGTTCACATTAAAACAATTTACCATGCCTTTTGTCTACTTAATGTATATTGAATGAAAAATTGTGAAAACATTTTGAACAAAAAGAGTAACAGTTATAAACTTGGAGAACAACGTTCTTCTCTGCATGTTATTATTAATTTATTTTTTTAATATATAAAGTGATTACAAGCTCTTCATGTGACGTTATCTTATTATTTTCCAGTGGAATGAAGTGACCAAGCTTTTCCGGGCAGGGATGCCTTCAAAGAAGCACCGACAGCACTTCAGAGTTTACATGAACTGCTTCACCGCATCAGCAGCTGTGGACTGGTTACATGAACTCTTGAAGAACAACAGCAATTTTGGACCCGACGTCACCAGACAGCAGACAGTCCAGCTGCTAAAAAAGTTCTTGAAGAACCATGTTATTGAAGATGTGAAGGGTAGATGGGGCATGGAAGACCTGGAGGACAACAGCCAGCTGTACAGGTATTATAAACTCTTTTAGAAAGGTTTGAAAGAATTTTGGTGAAAAATATAGAGAATCATAATGTTGTCTGGTTTAAAATATGTTTTAGGTTTCCATCAACTTCTCCACTGAAGACCATTCCTAACCGTGCCCCTGTTTTGAGGAAAAAGAGCATATCTATGATGGACAGGGAGACTTTCTTCAAATTCAGGGGCTCTAAGAAATTTGACAAAGAAATATTGGTAATTTGTGTTGTTTCCAATGTGGTGTTAACATGAAGTTTCATTGCAGATGTATAATATCCACTTGCTGTTTCACACAGGAAAATGTGGATCCAGAAGCACAAGAATCTCCTGTGGGATCTTCCTCAAGTGAGACAGAGCACTGCAGGGAGCTCACAGAAGACGACATTCAAGTCATCTGGAAGAATGTCACACTTACACAGTAAGCCCACCTCCCCCCACACCATTTGTCACATATAGTTTGCATGCTTTGAAGTACACAGCATTGCACCAAAAGTACTTCCTGCTTGCAGTCACTTGCAAAGCAGCAAGATTATCTAATGTAATACTTTGATGTATTGCTGGGCTCTAAATGGTTGGCATTTACAAGTCATACCAAGGTATTTTAAATAATATTTCGGTGCATGTCCACAATGGTAATTTTTTTTTGTTAGTGATCACTGCTGGTTTGTTTTTGATGTAGACATGGATTCTGTATGATTTATTTGAATCCAAAATGAGTAATAATAGAGTAAAATGTGATGCTATGTTGTCTTTTTTGCAGTGTTTTCCCCTACACTCTTAAAATAAAGGTGCTTAAAAGGTTCTTCTCAGCGATGCCGTAGAAGAACCGTTTTTGATTCCACAAAGAGCCAGTCAAAGGTTCTTTATAGAACCATCTCTTACCTTTTTATAATCCGAAGAACCTTCTTTCGCCACAAAGAACCTTTTGTGAAACAGAAAGGTTCTTCAGATGTTAAAGGTTCTTTATGGAACCATTTAGACAAAAAAGGTTCTTCTATGGCATCGTGAAGCACCTTTATTTTTAAGAGTATAGGAAATTCTGTTACAAATGTCTAACTGTTCTAATTAGAGCGTGTATTACATAAATTAAGTACTTAATTAAGTAAATAAAACAACAGCAACATGATGTTCTATATCATATTTTGAATGCTCAGTTTGCAGAAGGTGGTGGGATCAGGGTCTCTTGAAGATGTTTTGGATATAGCCCAAGTCAATCCCCAGTTCATTGTTTATAATATGACCAAAGTCAATAAACATGGAGTCGTTTCTTTGGAAGATAAGACAGGTAGGCCAAATATGTGTCTTTTCAGTCTGTGGCGAACATCATATTTTTACATTCTGTTTATTTTGTGTTGTTTCATCCCCCTCAATAGATGATTTGCCACACTGGGTTTTGTCTGCCATGAAATGTCTTGCAAACTGTAAGTTATGGTACTTGTGAAAATAAGTGAAGTTGAAATAAGTATTTAAAATGTTACTACAGCCAGGTCAAGATAACATTCATAATGTACTTTTGTATATATGATATAAATATATGATTAATTAATTTTATAATAATGCTTTGTCATTTTTCCAATCCATCAAGGGCCAAAGTATGACTCAAACCAGCCGTCTTACCCAGGCTTTGAGAGGGATGTGTTTAAAACTGTTTCAGACTATTTCTACAGCCTTTCTCAGCCACTGCTTACTTACCAGTACTATGAACTCTTTGTCAACATCTTGGGTATGTATGAAGCACATTCTTGATTGTACAACTGTTTTCAGCACTGATAATAAGTAGTAATGTTTTTCTGAGCACCAAATCAGCATATTAAAAGGATTTCTGAAGGATCAAGTGATACTGGAGTAATGGCTGCTGAAAATTCAGGAATTATATTTTAAAATCTATTCAAATAGAAAATAGTTAATTTTAAATAGAAATAACATTTCACAATATTACTGTGTTTTTGGTCAAATAAGTGCAGCTTTGATGAACTTCTTCCAAAAACATTTAAAAAAATTCTTACTAACCTCAAACGTTTGAGTGGTAGTGTATCCATTTTACAGTTTATGTAAGTATGGTTTGTTACATGATTTTTTTTTTTTTTTCACAAAAGCAGGATAAATGGGTTAATAAGTCATTTGAGATTAAGGCCTGGATTGTTTGAATACTCATACACCTCATCCTTTCTGGGAAATGCCTCCTAAAGAATTACTTAAATCATTTGGCTGTGGGTATTAATATATAAAATCCTGATGGAACAAACTGTGGAGTCACACGGCGCTGTTTCTACTGACTGCACTGCTTTTGTGGTGTCTGAACTCTGTCTGCTCTGTTTAAAATGTCTCACCTCATTCTTGAATGTCTTTGCCTGCTTGTTTGTTGTTTATGTTCTGTTGTCTGGTCCTTTGCTAGTTATGTGTGGCTACATCATGGCTCCTAAAACTCAACGTGGAAAGCGTAAAAACCAGGAGGAACCCAACTGCCCACAGCCAGCGAAAACCCCATATGTGAATGCTGCCAACCTGTTCAAATCTACCGAATGCCTCCTACTAAGCTTAATAAGGAAGGAGGCCTTCGATGAAGCGGATTCACCCATGAGGGAAGTTTTCAGTTCAAAAGCAGAGACTAAGTTAGAAACCCATAGAGCACAGCAGCCCGTTTTTAGAGGTAGAAGGGCCAGCGATGGAGACCGGCTGGACGGTAGCTATCTAGAAATTCCTCAGGCTCACAAAACAGAAGTCCCATTTGGCAGGCTTCGGTCAAGAAGTTGCTCTTTGGAGGGCATTGTTGATAACCATTCAAAGAACACACTTCTCAGATCATCTGAAAGCCTACAGTCCTGCAGCACTGATAAATCATCCTCTCAAACAGATTCTCCAGTAGACCCAAACTTCAAATTTGAGCTTCAAGGTTCCTCAATGTCCATAAACTCTTCCGTTCAAACTTCCAGCAACAACACAAGCTCACAACTCCCTTCAGATCTTCCCCGAACCAACCAGAGACCCTCCAGGGCCCGGCCCAGAAGCATCGGTAACTTGTTTGACATAGAGGAGAATAGAGAAATGTCTGCTAGCAGCTTTAGCATCCACGCTCCTGTGGCTGAAATTACCATGAGGCCAGATTCCACATCCAGCATTGGCCTTAGAGGTCATGGTTTGATCAGTTTGCATGGAAGTTGCATGGACATTAGGGCAGGTCCGAGCTTTAGCAGACGCTGTCAGAGCTCTCTGGACCTGAGCAAACCTGCACCCACATGGCCCCCGTTAGCACGCCACCCCGAGCAAAGTAAGAGCATGTGAAAAACACACATAAACCATGAGTATGTGCTTGTCTGTTTGTGCTTGGGCATGTGTTTGTTTGTACCTGCTAGACTAACGTGAATTATAATTCTTAAAGGGATAGTTCACCCAAAAATGAAAACTCAAAAAATGTGCTCACCCTCATATTGTTCCAAACCTGTATGATTTACTGTATTTTCTTGCATGGAACACAAAATAAATACTCTTATTTTCTTGCTACGAATTTAAATTTTGGGGTGAACTATCACTTTAATGCTAACTAATTCTATGGCACACTTTGGCTACTAATAATACTTTTTTAAATGTTTTACATATGTATTCATTTGGCAAAATTTTTGGTAAAAAACTCTGAAAACTGGACAGAGTGTTGTGTGTGTGTGTGTGTGCATATTTGTGTGCATATTTTCTTTGTTTTCTTGTAATTAGCATTATTTATATATGTGTATGTATGTGTGTATATATTTATATACACACACATTTTTTTTAAATATTCTAAACATTTTATTCACTTACTGAAATGTAAAATATATCCTTTTTTTTTTTCTTTCTTTTTTTAGAGGTGCAATTGTGTTTGTGTGTTGCTTAAAGAAGTTTATGTGTGTGGATTGATCATGATCATCAGTACTTATTACATGATGTTTAAGCTTTATGTGTGTTTATACTCTTATGGTGTGGTTTATTTCGGTTACATGTGAGTCACATGACGTTCCAGGTTTATTGCAGCCATCACTGGAGCGGGTGGCCATCGAGGCCCTGCAGCTCTGCACCTTACTCCTGCCACCCGCCAGTCGCCGCAAACTACAGCTGCTTCTGCGAATGATCTCCCGTATGAGCCAGAACGTCGACATGCCGCGGCTGCATGACATCATTGGAACACGGACTCTGGTCAGGAAGAGTTCAATAGACCTTATATAGATTTTTTATTTTTATTTTTTTTACCTTTTATCATCTCTCAAGTCAATGCTTTGTTTTCTTGTCCTTTTGTGCATATTCATATATTTCGTACAGTTGGTGCAGACTTTCTCTAGATGTGTCTTGAGTTGTGAGGAGGTGGATGATCTGGACGAGCTCTTGGCTACAAGGCTGTTATCGTTTCTCATGGATCACCATCAGGAGGTCCTGCAGGTGCCTGTGTACCTGCGCAATGCTGTGGAAGATCACATTAATTACCTCAAATCACTGGTGAGTGCTGACAAACCACATGGAAATTACTCAAATGATATATATTTCTTAGAAATAATGTTTGTTTAAATTTATATTTATTATAATACAATATATTAGCAGTGATGTTTAAAATGGTAAATATATAGAACTATAATTAACTAAATTTTGAAAAAGCTCTTGCGTTCACCATGCTGCATTTGTTTAATCAAAAATCCAGTTAAAAGGGTAATATTGTGAAATATGATTGCAATTTAAAATAATTAATATATTTTAATTTATTCCTGTGATGGCAAAGCTGAATTTTTATCAGCTATTATTACAGTCTGGTGTCACATGATCCTTCAGAAATCATTCTAATATGCTGATTTGTTGCTCAAGAAACATTGCTTATTATTATCAATGCTAAAAACAGTTGTGCTGCTTAATATCTTTATGAAAACCTTGATACATGTTTTTCCAGGATTCTTTGATGAACAGAAAGTTCAAAAAGAACAGCATTTATTAGAAATAATATTTTTACTGTCATGTTTGATCAAATTAATCCTTGGTTAATAAAAGTGTTAATTTTTTAACACAGAAAAAAATTATAATTCTGACCCTAAACTTTTGAACTGTATTGTATATATTTAATTTTTTTTTTTTAAAGCAACTTGCAACCTGAGGATGAAGGACTAGTGAGGGTTAAACAGAACCTGAGTTGAAACAAAAGCATCTGAAAATAATTCTGGCTCATCCCTCAGTTTGTAAAAACATATATATATATATAATTTTTTTTTTTTTTTTTTTTTTTTTGTGTATTGTAATGGCCATTGTATTGGAGGACTTAAACATAGAACATGTTAAATTGAATTCAAACCAGATTATTCATGAGAAGAGATGTCTCTGTTTATTTATTTATCCGTGCATTACATTTTGTTTATCCAACATTCATTTGCATGTGTTCTGGATCTCAGACCGCATACCCAGGCTCTGGTGTTGCCATGCCGACCTACTCATTCTGCAGGCAGATCAGCACTCAGGAGTTTGAAGAGCAGAAACTGTCTGTGTCCCAGACTGCTCTTGCTGACCTACTGGAGAGTCTCATAAAGGACAAGACCATGTCTGTGAAAGAGAAGAAAAAGAAGCTAAAACTGGTATTTATTTACTCAGCTTCTCATATCTCATAAACATCCTGCTGTTTCCACGAAAGGGATACAAAATAAGGCCTTAAACATATGACCGCATACAAAAGCAGATTATTATTATTTTTTGTTCTTCTCTCAGTTTCAGAAGGAATATCCTGACATCTACTCGAGACGTTTTCCCACAACAGAGAGTGAAGCTCAGCTTTTTGCAGATAAGCCAAAGATAAAACCGCCAATGCTGTTAAGCATCAAGAAAGCCAAAACCTTCAGTATTCGAAACTGAATACCTCTTAAATTAAGTATGAATGATATTTTGGGAGACTGTTTGAGTTTAAAGACCTCTAGTTGATCTGATGCATTTTGGATCGCATGGTAGAATCTGAACTGTAACTTTGGTTGAAGTGTTTTTTTTTTTTTTTTTTTAGGTTTCTTATGGTATTGCTCTCTAGTGAAGTGACTTTTCTTTTTTATGAATTTCAGTACAGATGTCTGTTAGTTTTAATGTTATTTATTTAAGTGTGTGATTTATTGTAAGTTATTGGGAGCTTTCAGACATTCATAGTGTCATATCTACAAAAGCTCAGAGAACCCACAGCAAATATGCAGATAGGTTTGACATACAGTTTACATGGAGACTTCTTGAAACGAAATGAAGATTTTATTTTTAGTCTTATAACATTGTTTGTGTGTCACTTTTAGTCCCTTGTTTTTCTATTATCTCTTTTTTTGTGTGTGTCTTCAGGTGTCTTTACCATTCAGGTGCATAGAAAATGCTCACTCAGACTTCTAAAGACAAATATATTGATTTTCCAAGCGATGTGGGAGTTTCCTGGCTACTAAGCTAGTATGGGCTAATTTGCACTGTTTTTTGCCGTCTCAAATGCGCTAACGTGTAGTCATTTCTTATGTACATATTTTCTTTCTAGTCAGTACTAACTACTGATTGCTTATGTTCCTCTCTTGTCAGTGTTTTATCATCTTGCACTTGCATCAGTCATTGTACTGATTCAGTGGCTTGCGTATTAAGAATGAAAGACTAAACTTGGTTTGACTGTATCGAGTTAATGAGCATAAGTGAGCCAAATCCATTGTTTTATGTTGTTTATTACTTTATTGTATCACCCTGAATACTTATACTGTTCCTGATCTATGCAATAAACATTTTAAATATGCAATTTTTTGTGTGAAAATACTTTAAAAAAAAAATTATTGTCAGTATTTGAAAGGTATGAACATATGCATGTGTGCATGTCATTGTAGTGAGACTTGTGAGAAGTGCTTCTGTGTGGACCTTCATCAGTATTCACATCCAGTCTCCGTTTATGAATGATATGGTGCTCTGGCCCCGGAAAACAAATCATTTGTCATCCAGGGCAATAAACAAAGAAATGTGATTTAATTAAATGCCTTTTCACATGCCACATTCCCATGACTATGGACAATTGGCAACTTTTTGTATTGTGGAAATGTGCACTCTTGTTGTTGTTGTTTAAATACTGAAACAACAATGTGCTTCATTACTTTCATATTTCTTTTTTTGTTTTGTTTTAATTTAAAAAAAGTAAATATTCATAAAGCTCTGTGCAAATTAAGCCAGTTCACCACCGGTTTGAATGTGTTCTTCATTTGAGCTGTAAAGGTAAACGTTAGTGGAAATGTTCTTGGTCTGAACACAAAGGGATTTTTGTTTCAGAGCCTTCCAATCGGCTGGAGGAGGAGGAGGAGTTCTAAGACTGTGGCTGTTCCTGGGAACAGGACAGTTCTGGTTTACACACAAACAGGCAGCATCTCACCTCAAACTCAGTTCAACATGGTCAGCCGGTGAGTAATGGAACTTTTAACTCTCAGTTAAACTGTGCAGATTGTACAAATGTATTTATTGTATATTTTTGGAAACGTTTGGCAAATTTTAAAAGTATTTCTTTTTAAAAGTGATGTGTCCTTAATCATTTGTTTCCTTTAAGCATAAATTTGTCCTTGGCAATGTATAATTTCGAAGAATGTGCGAAATGCCTCAGGAATGAGTATATTAGTATAAGTTTAGTTGTTTTTTGTTTTGTTTTTCTTTTTCATGTCACGTCATTATGCTAAAAATGTGGACATCTGTTTTCATTCACAGTCTTGAACACCCAGCTGGTGGCTATAAAAAAATCTTTGAGTCATGTGAAGAGTTAGCCGAGCCCATTCCTGCTCATGTCTCAGGTTTGTACACCTATAATCTTATAAATGAAGCATTTTCAATTTGATAACTTTCCACATTTTGTATGTATGCAGCTTCTGCTGTTGCCTATGTAAATGCCTTGTAGCCTTTGATATGGGAGCTGTTTTATAGACATTTGGGGGCTGAAGAATTTGTTTGGTTAAAGTGAACCTTCTCTTTCTCTCTCTGCAGGCAAAATCCCAGCCTGGCTCACTGGCAGTCTGCTCCGTGTGGGCCCTGGGCTCTTTGAGATTGGAGATGAACCTTTTTACCACCTTTTTGATGGCCAGGCTCTCATGCATAAGTTTGACCTGAAGGATGGACATGTCACTTATTACCGCAGGTAGCTGTGTTTTACTTTTTTGTTTATAGTGCAGTAATACCCAAATTGAGTTTATGACCTAAATGTTTTGCAATAGGTTACTGGAATTGAAATGGCTCATATGCTGGATAATTTGTTCGTAAAAAGTGGTTTAATGCAGAAATTAGATTTTGCTTAATCAAATGCATATTTACTGGCAACTTTAACTTCAGGTTTATCAGAACTGATGCTTATGTGAGAGCCATGACAGAAAAAAGGATTGTGATCACAGAGTTTGGCACCGCTGCATATCCAGATCCATGTAAAAACATCTTTTCCAGGTCTGGAGAATATTTTCTGTTCGATTTCATTTGGGAGTATAATAATAATGCCACATAAAAACAAATGTACTCCTAATGGTGCATTTACTTATGGTATTTCCTTTTTTATATATATACATCAGGTTTTTTACTTACTTTCAAGGCGTTGAGGTGACAGACAACTGCCTTGTCAACTTATATCCCATTGGTGAGGACTTCTATGCCTGCACAGAAACCAACTACATAACCAAAGTTGATCCTGATACCTTAGAAACAATAAAAAAGGTAGGCTTTTGCACTGTTGCCCAATTTTTTTTTATTGCATTTTAACAGTACACATGTAAATTTCCATGTAACAGAGAAAACATACACAAAATAAAAAATAAAATAAAAAACGTTCTCAGTATTTTACATTAATATACTTCTATCAACATATTTCCAACTCCACCACATTTTAAAAACATTTTGAAAGGTCCCCAAACTCCATCAAAAATTATGTATTTATCTCTTAATATACAAGTTATCTTTTCCATTAACATATTTGATACCATTTCTTTCAGCCATCGTCCTATGTTTGGTGCATATATACTTTTCCAGTTTAAAGAAATAAGCTGTTTCGCTTGAAGAATACATATATTTATAAATATATACTCCGTCTTTTTTAACTTGATCTCCTTAGGATATAAATGAAATAAAAAGATTAAAGGTGACAGTGGTATGTTAACATCAAGGATCTTTTCTATCATTCCTTTCACTTCTTTCCAAAAATTCCTAACTTCTTCACACTCCCATATACAGTGATATAGCGTTCCTTTAAAATTGCTGCATCTTAAGCAAGTATCTGGGATATTTTCATTATATTTATGCAATACAACTGGAGTTATATAAATCTTCATCAGCCATTTACATTGTAGCAGTTTCATTCGTGTGTTCATTGTTAGTGATTGAGCTTCCTTGCATGCTTCCATCCAGTCCTCCATCTGAATATCGTCCTTAAGATCCGATCTCCAAGCTTCCAATTTACTGTTTGAAGAATCCTTTGATCCTGACACCAGCATATTATATAATGAAGAAATTAAACCTTTACTAAAACAATTTCTTGTCACTTCTTTTTCCAAAATAGACAATGGTGGCATATCGAGGGAATTATTTTGTGATTTGAGGATAAAATTTCTTATTTGTAAATGCTTAAAGAAACGTTTTGTAGGAATATTGTATGTATTAACTATTTCCTCAAATGACATTAAGAGTATTGTTAACAAATAGATCTGCTCTGTTGCCCAATTTTGAGGCTATTAACAAAAACATATCTTTTAAAGGAATAGTTCACACAAAATGAACTTTTCCTGAAAATTTACTCACCCTCAGACCATCCAAGATGTAGATGAGTTTGTTTCTTCATCAGAACAGATTTGCATTACATCACTTGCTTTCTAATGGATCCTTTGCAGTGAATGGGTGCCGTCAGAATGAGAGTCCAAACAGCTGATAAAAACATCACAATAATCCACAAGACTCCAGTCCATCAATTAACATAGTCATGCTGATTACTAATAGATTATCGTGATGTTTTGATCAGATGTTTGGACTCTCATTCTGACGGCACCCATTCACTGCAGAGGATCCATTGGTGAGCAAGTAATGTAATACTAAATTCCTGTTGCTATAAAGAAACAAACTCATCTACATCTTGGAAGGCCTGAGGGCAAGTACATTTTCAGCAAATTCTCATTTTTGCATGAACTATTACTGTAACATCTCTACTTTCTCATAGGTGGACCTTTGCAATTATCTCTCAGTCAATGGTGTGACTGCACATCCACATACTGAACCAGACGGTACTGTATATAACATTGGAAACTGCTTTGGGAAGAACATGTCACTGGCCTACAACATTGTCAAGATCCCTCCACCACAAGAAGGTTGGTACATTGTTTTGTTGGCCTAAAAGGATCTTATTAATGCATTCTGAGGAGGTGTTTAACTTTTCTATTATCATTTATTTAATCAGATAAATCCGATCCAATTGAGAAGTCAAAGGTCTTGGTGCAGTTTCCAAGCAGTGAGAGATTCAAACCATCCTACGTCCACAGGTTGATAATATAATATATAATATAATATAACCAATTTTTAAAAGAAATATTAATAAATTATATATATTTTACAGCTTTGGCATGACGGAGAACTACTTTGTGTTTGTTGAGACTCCAGTGAAGATCAATCTGCTGAAATTTCTGACTTCCTGGAGTGTCAGAGGGACAAATTACATGGACTGCTTCGAGTCGAATGACAAAATGGGTGTAAGTCAGAGCTTACTGGCATATTATATCATGTTCGAAATGTTAATTATATGTTTGGGAAACGAAAACAACAAAAAAAATGCTCTGGGTATTTTGTACGGTAATTCATCCTCTTCATTTGGTTGCATTCCCAGACGTGGTTTCATCTGGCAACCAAGAACCCTGGAGAATACATTTACCACAAATTCAGAACATCTGCCTTTAATCTTTTCCATCACATTAACTGTTACGAGGACCAAGGCTTTATTGTTGTTGACCTTTGCACTTGGAAGGGGTAAGACTGCTTGTTTTTATATTTATTGAAGCATTAGCTAACATCGCAAAAAGGGCCAAATAACGTATCAACTAACAAAAAAAATACATGCATTTGATAATGGCGGTAAACATGGCCAGAGGAGAGCTCAAAAATAGACTATGGTGATCATCTGTGGTCCCCTTTCTTTGAACGACAGGCATGATTTTGTGTATAATTATCTATATTTGGCAAACGTGAGGCAAAACTGGGAGGAAGTCAAAAAAGCAGCCATGAGAGCTCCACAGCCAGAGGTGCGGCGATACGTGCTTCCACTGGACATTCACAGGGTAAGAGAGATATCATGATCCTACGTCACCTCAGGAACAATTCAATTGAATTCAGTTTGTTTCTTCATCTTTTTGTCTCTGTCTTTCAGTCATTCCTTTTTTTGTTTTTGCAGGAAGAGCAGGGGAAGAATTTGGTTTCGCTTCCATACACCACAGCCACTGCTGTCATGTGCAGTGATGGAACCATTTGGCTTGAACCTGAGGTTCTTTTCTCTGGACCACGTCAAGGTAAATACTCAGTCAGCACCTTCCTTATTTGGAAACGGTCATAAATACAGCCGAGTTATTATAGATTTATAACTATTTTTTCTTTAAATAATTGTTTTATTTTTTGACTTACTATTTAATTTAATGTACTTATTAAAAACAAATATTAATAATTGTTTAAAAAATAGATTTTTTTGAAAGTATTTCCTCTTTGGGGGTTGTGTTTGTGTTTCAGCTTTTGAGTTTCCTCAGATCAACTACAAAAAATACTGTGGGAAAAATTACACCTTCGCTTATGGACTTGGGCTAAACCACTTCGTTCCAGACCGGGTGGGTGTGACGTGATACTGAAAACATTTTTCATGTTCAACATTTGCTCTATGTGTGATTTGTGTAATTTTTGTGGGGTTTTAGATTTGCAAGTTGAATGTGAAAAGCAAAGAAACATGGATATGGCAGGAGCCAGATGCCTATCCATCCGAGCCACTGTTTGTGCAAAGCCCTGATGCTAAAGATGAAGATGATGGTACATATACAGAACATATATTTTGGATCCTGTTATTATCCCAAAATAATGAAGTCTTTATTCCGGTTTTCTCAGGTGTTCTTCTGAGTATTGTAGTGAAACCAGGAGTCACCCAGAGGCCAGCATTCCTTCTCATACTCAATGCCACAGACCTGACAGAAATGGCACGTGCAGAGGTTGATGTCCTGATTCCTGTCACTCTCCATGGCATGTACAAACCCTAGAGGATCAGAACCACGACTTTGCATTTCAGACTATGCTTTAAAATTGGTCATTTTGTAGTGTACATATAACTTTTTATTGTAAACAGTGTGATTGTTTGCTTTATGATAAACGTGTACAGTAAGACAGACGGCTTTTTTAAAATAAAATTTCTACTTCAGCATTTATGAACAATGATTTATTCACAAGTAAAATTCCATATGTACAAATAGGTTTAATTTACATCAGTCAGAAAATCACAATAATAAGGCACCACTGCTGATTACAGGCAAATTGTCTTTAAAATAAAGATATGTGTTTAACACTAACACTGTTAGTTTATTACTTTAATAAAACACCTTATACAAGTTCATCAAGTTCACTGAGGATTCTGCAGAGGTAGTGTTATAGTCGAAGAAAAGGAGTCCTCATTTTCTCTCTGGACAATTGATACTCTTGCTGCTTAATGATTTTCAGACACTTACTCAAAACCTAAAAGGGAACAGAAGTATATATTTTATTCATCTTTGATTTTCAAACTCAAGAGTGAAATCCAAATTAAACTATTTAACTATTAACTGTTTTATAACAGAAGATATGAGCAAATGTTTTAAGCTAACAACGAGAAGGGCATTTGGGCAGTCAATAAAATTCATTTACTAGCTTTTTTCTTTTACCTTTCTGGTGTCTTGAGGTAGAATAACACCATCATCCCACAGTCTGCCGGTGGAAAAGAATGCTGAACTCTCTTCCTTCAGCCTTCACAAGGACAACATTTTTATTTATTGTTCATTTTAATTATTTATTTTATACATATTTAATACACCTTTAAAACAACCAGTTCTGGACCTAATATGTGTTACATTGGGTCTTACATCTCATTAATCTGTGTGATTTCCTCTTCAGTCTGCACAAATGCATCCGAGTGGCCTGGGGCCAAAATCGACACTCTCGCATTGGGCCACAGGAACAGGAAATTAGGGTCAAAAGCCCTTCCACACTAAAACAAATGTTCATTTTAACTACACACAGTTTTTTTTTTTATCTAGAACAAAATAACAGATTTATATACTGACCATAGCATAGCTATCACCTCCATGACATCCTCCAATAACCACAGTAATTTTGGGAACAGAAGCACAAGCCACAGCAGACATCATGGAACCTTGAGCTTTTAGTCTGTTAGTGTTGGACTCTGCCTAAGAGAGACGGGAAAGAGAACGAGTGATTTAGAGGAATGAAGTGAGCGAGGGAGAAAAGAGAGCAAGTAACAAAGTAAAACAAGATGGCGTGTGTGTAGAGCCAGATATTGTTCCATTAAAACAAATAGTGGAAACTATTACACTTTCCTGTGTATCACATGTATGTTTAAATGACATTACAAGTAATGTGATTTCTCTTTTAAAGAATCTTTGTTGGAAAGTCTGCATATGTACGTAAATGTCTTTTGATGTACCTTGGTTTGTGAGAACGTGTGTGCAGGTTGTGGTGCTGTGTTTTGCAGGAAGATGAGAGGAATGTCCCTCTGATCACACAGCTGAACAAAATGACTGCCTTTCAGGGAAGCTTCATATGTCAGCTCTCCGTTATTTGCCACGATGCCAACCTGATGACTAAAGATTGATGAGAAAAATAAAATCACCTTCCATAGTAAAGAAAAACTAGATTTTTGCATGTTCTCAAGAAAACATAACTGACGTTTGCCAATGCAAAAACTCTCTCAATATATTCTGGGTGGTTGTTAAAGGGATAGTTCACCCAAAAATGAAGATTCTGTCATCATTTACTCACCCTCAAGTAGTTCCAAACCTGTATGAATTTCTTTGTTCTGCCGAACACAAAGGAAGATATTTTGAAGAAAGTTTGTGACCAGGCTGTTTTGAAAAAAAAAAAAAAAAATTCAATGGAAGTCAATGGTGCCCCAGAACTGCTCTGTTTCCCACATTCTTCAGAATATCTTCCTTTGTGTTCAACAGAACAAAGACATTCATACAGGTTTGGAACAACTTGAGGGTGAGTAAATGATGGTTTTCAGAGCATGTAACTATGCAGTAGCCAGGGTCTTCTGGGTGGTGTAAAAATTGTAAAAAGCCTTTATGATATTTTAGCTCCAAGAAATGGCTAATTTAGTATCAAAATTACAGTTTTATTGTCTGCCAGGTGATTTTGTTGTTGTTGTTGTTGAATTGATTAAACAATAATAACACCTCTTCTCAACAAACCACTTAATTAATGGTACAATTCATGTCCGTAGCACAAACGATGTGGGATATATTTAACAAATGATGATTGCCATAGCAAGGATTGCCAGTTAAATAAAGTTATAAGTAAAATTAAATATAAAGTAACAAAAGTTACATCAGTTTAACAATAGAGTAGTGTTTGTTCAGCATAACATAACCCTCAATAACAGTTTTATCTGAACATCTCTGATGTAGATTTATCCTTTTGGTAGGAGTTTCAGATTGCCACAACAACAGCTCTCAGAGATGTCCTTTGTGTGATCAAATAAAAGATTCTTGAAGAGATCGGTTCCCATCTTTAGCCAAGATTCCTTCTCTTAATCCACATCCTGCTTAGATCTGATTGGTCAGACACACAAAAGCAAGAAAATCTAATTTTCAGGTTAACTGTTTTATCTTTACATTTACCGTTGTACTGTCTACCATTTTCCTGTCACAGCAGTGCCCTGATAGGTTAACAGCGGGGAAAATTCCACTTACACAATAATCAAAACACCTCACTTTTTTCTAATAACAAATGAACTAAAAACATCCTCCAAATGCTATTACCCTTCAATTCTGGCAAACCCAGTGAGGAGGGGGGTGCCGTAACGGGCCTTGAACTCCTGAAACCGACTACCATCAGTCAGTCGACTCACAATCTAAACCGTATAAAGAAAGATGAGTAAATGAACACCCACAAATCATGTGATAGTATAAGTCTGAACCAGTGCATGTGTCTTTACCAGTCTGACATCCATGCTGTGATTGTAGCAACGGGGTGCAAGGCCCATGAGATCATCCACGTTGTACAGGGGCTCCTCAACCTGAGCGCTGTCCTCCTCTGGGAGCTCATAATTTAGGGTGGAGATGATGTTTCTGGTATGCTCATATGCCTCATTCTCTGCTGCAGCAAAATGGTCCACACAGCCACTCACTCTGGTGATACAGACAAAGAGGCAAGAAATTTGCAGTTAAATTAGAGAAATAAAAAAATTTCATCTAAGCAAAACTGCAGGATGCATTTATAATATTGTTGCAATATTGAGTTCAATTATTATTAGTGCTGTCAAATGATTAATCGCGATTAATCGCATCCAAAATAAAAGTTTTTGTTTACATAATATATATGTGTATACTGTATATATTTATTATGTATATGTAAATACAAACACATACATGTATATATTTAAGAAAAATATGTTATGCTTATATATTAAATATATTTATATATAATATAAAATATAAGAATATAAATATATAAATGTATATACATGCAAATATTTTCAAAATATATACTGTATGTGTGTATTTATATATACATAATAAATATACACGTACACATACATATATTATGTAAACAAAACTTTATTTTGATGCGATTAATCGTGATTAATTGTTTGACAGCACTAATTATTATATATTAATACAATTCTTTTATTTATTTACAAATAAAAATTATATTTCATTTTATGGTCAACTATATTATATTATATTATTTTACTGAGTATTATATTCCATCAGCTGAGCAAAACTATGCATGTTAAATACTGCTCAGTGCTCCAATATTAATATTATGTTTAATTATTATATTATATTAATACGGTTTCTTTATAATTCTGTTATTATTAGAGGGATGCACTTACTTTGTAGTTTTTATATTATATTATATCATATTATGTTAGATTATTAAATGAATCTAATTGCTTTACAAATTTTTGAATAATCTATGCTGTTTTAAATATACCCAAAAACTTGACTGACAATCAGTGAAGCAAAGCAGGATGGTTTTGGTCTTTGTTAACCACCACATTTTCATCATTATTTTTATTTATCAATCAATAACATGGTTGTGGACAGAGGGATTGAAAGCCACTGCTCTGGAGACCAAGATAAAAAAAGAAAAGAAAATGCAACCAAGGTAGGAAACGGCATACTCTGAGTGCAGCCTGGCTCCTCCCAGGTCCTCTGGGGAAACCTCCTCTCCAGTAGCAGCTTTCACCAGCGGTGGACCCCCCAAAAATATTGTTCCTATCCTGTGGACAATCACCGCCTCCTCAGACATAGTGGGGACATAAGCGCCACCAGCTGTGCATGACCCACACACTACTGCCACCTACAGGTTATGATATCACATTAGATCAAACATTTTAACATTACACAAAAAACATGAGTATCACAAAAAAAGAATTGACCGGGAATGGATATTTGTTTTTTTTAATAATAATGTTTTGCACGAATCTTTTATTACCTGAGGAATCTTCATTGCTGACATAACAGCTTCATTGTAAAAGGTGCGACCTCCATGGTTTCTATCAGGAAAGATCTCTGACTGTTGATACAGCAGTTGCACAACCATTAATGCACCATTAAGAGATTACGGAGCTCATCATGGGAATAAATGCAAGTTACCTGAAGAGGCAGAAATGCGCCACCACTGTCCACCAAGTAAACAGAGGGCAAACGATTCTGCATGGCCATAACCTGCGCCCTGAGCTGCTTTTTAACTGTGATGGGATACGCCGTGCCTCCTTTCACAGTGGCATCATTAGCAATGAACATGCACCAAAGTCCATTAATTTTACCGATTCCTGTGGAAAAATAAATAACAGTTTATAAGGAAGCGGTTTGAGAGGAATGCCTATGCACAAATATTTTAATATCAATTAATGTCAAATGATTACCTTTAATAATAATACAAACTCTAATAAATTTAAATAATAAATAAAGTCTAAATAATGCTACGTCTAATTATAATAATACCAATCAATAAATAAACAACCCTGGTGCACTGAAAAACACAATCTAAAGAAAGGAGAAAAATATCATTATAAATGACAATTATTTAATGATTAGTAACTATATTACTACCTTCATTATAAATAAGCATGACTGAAATTCTGATTTTGATCCTTTTAATGCCTAATTCTGTATTCTTTAATTCATTTTTTATTAACCATAAATAATAAATGATAATACTTTTCACTGTATCATGTAGTACATTACCTGTGAGACAGCCAGCTGATGGGATGTCTCCATAGGGCAGACCAAGTCCAGCAAAAGGAGAAAGTTCTAAATAATCTTCATCATCCAGCAGCATGCGGAGTCTGTCTCGTACGAGGACCTTTCGATTCCTCAGCGTATGCCGCGCTATGGCATTTTCACCACCACCCTTCATTACATTTTCCTTGTGCTCAAGGTATCTGTTGAAACAATACAATGTTATACAAGGTGGATATTACTTATGTGATGAAATTTATGATTAGGGAATAATATTGTAATGTAACTGTGGGAAGATCTTTTAAGCATGTGAATCAGATTTACTTTTGCTGACAGATTAGACTGTTCCTGAGATTGGCTTCATACACATGTCTGTGAACTGGATGAAATTCTCCATCTATAACTGGAAAGGCACTTGGCAGGCGTCTCCTGCGCACAGTGGAGCTCATACAGCGGGACGATGCTGCTGGTTGGTGTGTCCTATGTGTCAAGGGTTGCCACAGACTGCCTGAAACAGGTGAATGTGTGCAACTGAAAAGCTTTGGTGATGTGTCCCATGTGTCCCATGGGTTTTGAGTGAATGATGCTCTAGTGAGCTGAATGAGATTATTCCCTTTTACATGGAAAGACCTGGTGAAATAAGAGACATACATTTTATTTGCAATAACTTCAGGAATTACACACTGGCCTTGGAAGATTTCTATTCAAAACACCAGCTTTAATATAATAATAATAATTATTATAATTATTATTATTAATATTAAATATTCCAGACAGACAGATAGATTATTACAATTATTAGTTTATTAGTTATTATTATTCTCCGTTAAATTACGACCTTTAACGTACTTAATTAAAGAAAGAAAAATACAGGCTCATGCAGCATAAAGAAGCGGACGAATCATTTAAACTAGACATAAGAGAAAGACCAATGCAGTGTGCATATGTGATGACAGGAATCTAAATTAATAATGTTAAAGAATACCTTTCACTTGCTTTTGACTGTCACTGACACAATGAATTTGGTTTTTGTCATTGTAGAGATCGTGATTCAGGTTTTGTGCACAAACACGCTAAATGTAGCTCTGCCAGCATAAGAAATATGAAGTGACAGGTTGAGCAGTAATATTGCAGACTACAATCAACCACAAGAAATACTCAAGATTCTGTAAATACATATTGTTTTAATAATGCATAATGCATTGTTAATAATACAAAAAAAAAAAAAAAAACACCTTGGACATTGCATTGGTTCTTTAAATTATTCGTCTAATTCTTTATGCTGCATGAGCCTGTATTTTTCTTACTTTAAGTGTGTCAAAGGTCGTTATGAGCTTACTCGGATAGTAAACGCGAAGAACTTTCCAAAACGGCGGAAACACATTAGTTTAGCAAAAGATCTTACCTTAACATACAACAGTACATGATGAGGCGAGAGGCAGATGTCTAAAATTATTGAATGTTTTATAGTGTAACGAGAAACTAAGTCTGGAAGGAAACAAGCAGAAGGGAACGTTTGAGTTTTCGATATAGTGTATATATTACATAGCGACATAATGAACACTAGAGAGCAGTATAGATCAGTAAATGAGTGTCTATGGCACAGACTTGACTTGGGAGAATTCATCATAAACGATTCTATTCTATTCTATTCTACAAGGTTGGGTTATTATAGTAAAGAAAACTAAAAAACTAAATAATTATTCCATAAAAACAGCATTAAGAAATAAAATACACAATAACTGAGATAAAAAAACGCTTATTTTATTTTAGCTATGTCAGTGCAACTTGATATACAGCAATAACTAAAACTTAAATGTAAAAAATCTACAAAGACACATTTTTAAAACGAATAAAAATGACAAAAACACAGCAAAACTAAAACTTAAAATGAAAATAAATAAAAAACCCGAATTCAATATATTAATGGAAACTATAATAGTAATATGTGCACAGACAAATAACTGTCAGCCTAAAAACTATACCACACTTTCGTTAAAAAAAGAAGATATATACAAAAACAAAAATAACAAGACTACCCAAACATCTATAACACTTTCAGCTGCATATATATGTTATTTTTAGGCATTGGGCTATTTCTTACAAAATCTCCAGAGCTTCCAATTTATTACATTTCTGAACATATGCGTATATGCATAGCCTAGTTGGATTTCATTCTCTTTGACTTTCGCCATGCCATCTTACACATATGTAAGATTGAAGTTATTACTTCCAGAGCCAGAAGTCATCCTTGCATAAAGCAAGGCATAGTTCAGCACGTGACGTCAGACGCATGGTTTTTCTCGCCGCGCGCTCCTCCCCGCGAGCACTCAGGCAAAGTGTAAAAATGGCGTCCATCATGGAGGGGCCGCTGAGCAAATGGACTAACGTCATGAAGGGGTGGCAGTACCGCTGGTTCGTACTGGACTATAACGCCGGGTTGCTCTCATACTATACTGTAAGTTTTTCTTGCATGGCTACGAGATATGAGAGAGGGTTGATCGCTCAGTGGCCTGTTCCACGATCGTTTAATGTTGGGAAGGAAACGAGCACTCGCAGGCCTGTCAGGAGTTGGGATTCTCAGCTGGTTGGGGCGGGGCTTAGCTCGAGTGACCGTGCCTTCAGCCAATCCGGGCTTTGCTGGGGAAGCTGTTAGCCAATGAACAGCTAGACATTATGTGTTGCCAGCAGGAAGGCCACCTCCCTTGGAAAAAAATGCTTACAGTAGTGTAGTTTAGTTTGCAAAATTTGAAGGGTGGAGGCGACCACATGTGACCGCTGTTTTGGATGCTTTAGCTGCAGGATATTAAATGTCTTAACGCACATTTATGGCTTTCAGACTTCATCCGGAAAGCTTTATAATGTTCAAACACAAGATAAATAGCTAAGCTAAGAGCTGCAGTTGCTGTCAGAAAATCATCCACAAACTAGAGCTCTCAGGTTTGTTAATGTCTACATATAAGCCATATAATTTTTTAGCCAGTGATTGTTTATTGACACAGGGTTAAACGGGTAAAAATTAACTCTTCACTCTGATAATCTTGGTTTACTGTCTCGCTAATACTGCATATGATCCAACAACTGAAACTGTCAAACAGAGATATAAAGCGGAAAGCGCTTAAACGTGTATACATACACACGGAGTATACAACTAATCCTTTATTATATAAATTACAATATTATATACGTGTGTGTACACACACACACACACACATATATATATATATATATATATATATATATATATATATATATATATATATATATATATATATATATATATATACATACACACACACACACACACACACACACATACATATAGTGTATATAGTTTTTATAAGCTCTGTTTTGCATGTCTCATTTTCCAGAGTACTACCATTGTGTAGATACCATTACATACCATGCGTACATACCATTTTTCTACTGTATGATACAAAATCCAAATTGGTTACACGTATGATCTTAGACCCAACATTTTGTAAACTTCTTAAATCTTCAGCAAAGTGATACTTGAATGTATTCCAGCCCTGTGTTGGTCGTTTGATAAAATGCATCTTTGACACTGTCTCTTTCTTCAGTCCAAGGACAAGATGATGCGTGGCTCTAGAAGAGGCTGTGTGCGACTTCGGGTGAGAAGCTTTCTTAATTGTTAAAGCAAGACTAAGTTGAATCTGGTCTTATTCATTTTTTTCAAGTCCATCATTTCAATGATTAACTCATGTCTGTGCTTGTTCTCGTTCTGGCTATTATTCTTGTTTAATTTATGCTATTAAATTAACCTTAGCTGCTGTTGAGAATCTGTCATCAGGATATAGAATAGATAAAGAATTTCCAAAAAGGATGTGACATGATTTTATGCTTTTATGCATTGTATTTTAATAGAGGTTGACTGCTTCTATTAATGAGGCTACTATCTTCTCTGAGGTGTCCACTAAGGGTTAAGGTCCGGGTTTTGTGCAGCACCGTCAAGCATTTCAACATCAGATATAGTAAAACATTTCTATGTGGTCCTCGCTTAGTATACAGTGATGGTAAAACAATAAAGAGCCCTTCTCAAACTGTTGCTGCAATACATTAGAAGCTCTTGTTTCCACTGTAATCATTAGACCCTCGCACAAACCCGGTTTATTCAGAGATGACCGTCTGGTTCAGGATGTGATAGAAATGCCTCATCTATTAAATGCAATGCTGTGCAAACTCTTCACCAGCAGATGGCACACTCTTCAGTTTAAAATGCAGAGGACAGTTATGAAATATGTACATTTAATGCAGAGAAAAATTATTATAATGTACAGAGTAGAGTTAATGTGTTAAAGGGAGCGTGGTATTGTAAGTATTCTAGTTGTAGCTAACGCTTAAATACAACCTAAAGAGAAAGTTATCATCACCAGGTTTTGTTTGTAATCTCTATTATGCCAAAAGAATGAAGATGGATGAAGTTTCTCTGCAGTTAAATTGCAATTAAGTGTTAATTAAAGAGTTTTGTGTATCTCCTTTAATGTAAATGTATTGTATAGCTTTAATTGATGACATTGTAAATCAGAAATTGATCTCCAAATTGCCTGACAGTGAGCAGTTAACGTAAATTTAAGACAGACGTTAAAAGAGCTTAGGGCGTTGGCTTATTTTTCTCAAGGCCTGTGGTCTGAGCAGTTATTGCTGTCTTCCTGTTGGTAGCCAATAAGGACACTGCCTGGCACGTCTGTATTTAAAGTAAAAGCTTAGTGTTTTCCTTTATATTTTCAGCATTTTCTTATTGAAAACAATGGCGTGTTTTCAAAGTGCTCTGTTTAAATGTTTTATAATGTTAGAAATGCTTTTATATTTTTGAACGATCCGGATTTGCTGTGGTAGTACATCAGGTATGAAAGAGTTAATAGTCTCATGTTTTTCCTCTGGCCCTGTAATACTTACTGAATGTGCTGCAGTTTTTCCCCTCACTCTCTCTCTCCGTCCTCCTTTCTCAATTTCCATCTCCTTCCCCTTTCTCTCTTCATTTTTTCCTCCCTTTTCCGCCTTGTTCCCTTCTCTTTCTCTTACTCCACCCATTCTCTCCCACCCCTTTCCTTCTCTCTCTCTCTCTCTCTCTCTCTGTGCGTAAGGGAGTGGGGCAGAGGAACAGATAAAAAGAAAGAGGGAGCGAATGACGTGTCCCTCAGTCTGAATGGCTTTTGCTGCGTTCCTTTTTTGCAGGGAGCTGTGATTGGAATCGATGACGAGGACGACAGCACTTTCACCATTACCGTGGACCAGAAGACTTTCCATTTTCAGGGTGAGTTCTCCATTCTCTTGTTCTTCTGAGGCTTTTGTCTTTTCCTTCTCCTCTCTCATCTTCTGTTCTTTGGCACCTCCTGCCGTGATGCTTTTAACCAGTGTTTATAGCGCGGCCATCAGCCAGCTGCTCACGTGTGCCCGGTCTGTCTGCCTCTCTCTCTCTCTCTCTCTCTCTCTCTCTCTCTCTATACTGCTCATCCCTCCTCTCCTCTTCTCTTTCCACTCTGTTTATTTTTGCTCTTGCTTACTCATTCTCCCCCACATGCTCTTTCTCATTTTGATTTTAAAGAGGATTATGACGTTAGTGACATTCAGCATTCTAATGCAAACACGACCCACTCGCATCAGTTGCGCGCAGACAATCTAAACATACATTAGGCCTGGTGCATTTGTCCGGCTTATCTCTTGCGAGCACTGGCTGGGACGATCTGCAGATTTCATAGTTTTGTGAATTGAGATCAGAGGCTCTCGGATTTTCTCCAGGATTCGTGTTGAATTTCTACTAGGAATTTCCTCGGAGCTGGAAGAACTCTTCGAGAAACGGAGTAGAACAGACAGTCTCACCGCAGAGTTACGCAAGGCTGCTGGCTGCTGAGCTCCAGGTTTTTAGCCTCTAGCCTCCACCTTCTTTCACTGGCTCATCTATCCTCCTCCACCCCCCCTGGCATCCGCCCTGCCGGGGGTGCTTTCACTCTCCCCATGCCCTCACCCACTGCTATGTTCCGACACTGTATGCTGTGGCTTTACAGTAAGAAGGGTAAGGTCACGCTCAGCTGGGACTCATCTGATTGCGTCTTCTGCCGTGACCGTTTATCATTGCGGTTTGCATTAATGATTAGTTTCAACCATGCTTTGTTTTTATTTACACTTGAAGTTGGCTGGTTGTGTTGTCTTTATTCTTTCTTTAAGAGTTACAGGTTTTGAAAATACGCACTTGGTGGCACTATGTTGAGTATGTTAGGATTGTAGCTTTTATATTAGTGATGGTTTTAGGCTCATTCCATCCTGTGATAAGTCTTCCATGCATGTATTGAAGGAAGATTATTCTTTTTCACTTTCACCAGTAAAATACATTGCCGATATTCTTTGGTATCGTGTGACAGTTGTGCCATGGAATGTCAATCCAAACCTCTTTTAAAAAAAAACAAACAAAAAACAAACCCAACCTGCCATGTCAGATTTCCTGATGTGCGTTTGCATGTGTGTATTTCAGTGAGTGTAAGTGTGGAGCTCGGGCTTCGGTTTCAACAATCTTTTCATACCATCCACCTCTTGAGATCCTCAGGGACTCATCCTATCAGTTCTCATATCTCCATTGCAGCAGGAGCCATTTACCCCACAGCGGAAATGGTTTTGTGCCTACTGATCTCAATGGACCGGAATTGCAGCACAATTTGCTTGCATCTTTGTTATTTTTAGAGTATTTAGAGTTACATAGTGCCATATTGGGTTCAGAATGGTTTATATATGGAGTAAAGATCTTGTTGAAGACATGAGCAATTGAAAATTTGAGTTTCAGATGGCGTGCACAGAGTCTGTTCATGGAGCATCTGATGTATGGTAGGCTGAAGCTAACAGCTATTTTGATAATTGATCAATCTGAATATTACATTAATTGAAAGGCAATATTCAATTACTAAAAATTAGCAGTAAAATGTAAGTAAATGTTTTTTTTTTAGTACTTTAAGTGGCGTCATTGATAGAGGTTCTCCATTACAGTGCAAAGACCCGACTTACACTATCGTTCAGAATTTTGGGGTCAGTGTTTTTTTTTTTTTTTTTAAATAAAGAAATTAATGTTTTTATTCAGCAATGACATATTAATTTGTTCAAAAGTGGCATTAAATACATTTATGATGTTACAAAATACTTTATTTAAAATAAATGCTGTTCTTTTGAACTTTCTATTCATCAAAGAATCCTGAACATATGTATCATGGTTTCCACAAAAGTACTAAGCAGCACAACTGTTTTCACCATTGATATATTCAAATAGATAGTTGGAAAATTATTTTAAATGGTAAAATCTCACAATATTACTGTTTATTTTTGATCAAATAAATGCAGGCTTGGTGAACATAAGATACTTCTTTTGAAAACTTTAGAACGCTAGTGTGTAATCAAATTTCTTGGTTATTTTTTGTTATTGATTATAAACATTTATTGTAAAAGATGCTGGATTTGTATGATCTTCTACGGTTTCCATTGGTGTTGTCTCTACAGCCGTTTGTAAATGGCTTGCTTTTATTCAAACACATTACCAGTTTTTTGCATGTTGGTCTATTAATCGATGATGATATCAACAAATTCATGGTATCATCGATTTGAGATTGAATTGTCCAGCATAAAGTTTGGCTTTGCGATGCTAAAACTTTAACATTGTTCTGATTTTGCAGTGATTGTGGTCAGTGCAGGGTTGGGTGATTCGCAAAGTGAGATGTGTTCGGGTTAAACCTAAGCAAAACTGTGCTTTGTTTTTCTTGTTTCAACATGAAACATCATCAGGATTATAGCAGGCTGCCCACTGAGCTAAAACCAAACATGCTGTTCAGATGTTACAGTGTAGAAACAACAAAACCTTGCTCTAGAAATACTCTTGCTAAATGATAATATAGTGTAATAAACACTCTCAGGACAGTAAAAGCCATGTGAGCTTGAACTTTCGTAGCTGTGAATGTAAGAATATAGTTAACCTCCCCATTCAGCAAGATACATTTGACAATTAGATGAGTTTGACCGGTCAGGACAGGTATATATGGAGAGGTTCGCACAATGTCAGCCGCAGAGATGGCTCAGAGGAACTGTACTTGCTATTTAGAGGAACATCCATAATTCATCATACTCTTCTGTGGCCCAATATCAGTCCGGCCTGAAAGCCCCTTTTATTTTCTAAAAGCCTCTACCTGTCTTCCTCTCAGACACTTGACTGCAAAAAAAAGCAGTTAAAAGCTCCCAGTGTCAGACACTGAGCTCCTGCTGGCAGTGGATCAACATTCACATTCATGCTCCAGAGGGGAAAGAAATAACACAGAGGGAGAAAAGACGAGGAACAGTTGCGTAGAGGAAGAGTGAGCTACTGGTGTGTGCTTTTCTCTCTCTCGTCAAGCTCTCATGTTTCCGCAGGACAGAGCTGGCAGTGGAAAGATGCAGGGAGTCACATGGAAGCTGCAGTGAGTTTAGGAGAGACTGCAGGAGAGCACACGCACACACATGTGCTCTCTTCCAAAACCTACTGAGCTAAGCAGCATTTTAAAGCTCTTTCCTGATACAAAGGCTGTTCCAAACTACAAATATAAGGCAGTTCACAATATTTTCTGGACCGATGGACACGCACTAGGGATGCGCAATAATTCTGTACCATATCTTTTTTTTTTTTTTCATCTAATTATACTTCCTGTATTTTTACATTTTAAATGAAATTTAAAATGGTCTAATGGTCACTTAAAATTAATTTTTCAAATACAAATTATTTAATAATAATGTCAAAAGTAAGTCTTAAAATGAATGTCCGTTTTTAATACTGTACATTATAATCTTGTGATGACTAACAGTTTTGATTAATTTTTTAAAATTATTTTAGTGTTTATTATTTTATTTGGAGTCAGTAGGTTTTTGTTTTTTGTAATTAAAATTTAGAAACGAATGCTATTATTCTGCCAAGATGCATTCAATTGATCAAAAATTACAGTAAAGGCTATTACATTTTTACAAAAGATTTCCATTTTTGAATGGTAGTGTATATAATTTTAATATCAATGTAAATAATTAGTTGCTTATTTGTCAGCCAGATTTTTATTTTTATTTTTATGTATCACTGCACCCCTAACACACACACACACACATTCTTTTGCCTCCTTCGACTGTTACTCTTTGCTTCACCATCCTTTAATATCTTGTAGTAGCTTAGTGGCAAGTCTGGTGAAAACATCCTGCTATGTGACAGCAGCTGCAAGTGGAAATGTCTTTCACATTCACTAGGTTTAAAAGGACTTGTGTAAATGATGAGAAAATTAGTTTGAGAGCTGAAGTTTCTCTCTTTCTCTTGCATACTGCTGGGGTGTCGTTAGAAGGGCACATTGCATAAGGTGCCCTCATTCCACGCTGAAGTCCGTCATTGCTCTCCAGAGACGCACTCCACCTTTCTTTCAGTATATAGGGTAGAGATGGGGTGGAGTGCAACTAAAAACTGAATTACCTTGTTCAAAATAGGTAGTAAAATAAGTAAGCGCTCACGCATTTGCGCACAAAACGTTCAATTCAAAATAGACAACAATTTAAGTGTCCATTTCTTTGATGATATTTGCATTACATTGTTTATCATTTAAATTATATTATTAAATATATTATAGATGTATAATTTATTGCTATTATTATTATTAATAATAATAAAAAACAATAACATTTTTATTTCATATTGTACTCAGGGTTTTGCTGTTGCAGTAGTCTTTAGGTAAATGTTAGTTTGTCCTCGTTGCCAAATAACGGACAAGTGCAATGTTTTGTAATCATCTCTACTACCTCACATAGTGAAATCTCATTGGCTAGTGAGTGGAGGTAGCCTGGCATCATGCGTCATGTGATCTCTGCTCCGGTGCCAGTAATGCAGGGAGGGGCCATGTTTGTTTTGGACAGTGACTCTCACACGGATCTGGGACACTGATTTCAAGCATGTTCCATAGATGTGGGATGGCTTTGGTGGTTCTGTGCGAACGCTAATGTTGCTGCATTTTATCAGCAGGTAAAGAGGATTACATGTTCTTTTCTTGAAGATATTAAATCATTTGTATTTTTGATATTTCTGATTAACGTGTATTGATTATTAACTGATTCTGTGTATGTGTAACGTTGCTGTATCTCAAGGTTGTTCTATCATCTACAAGGTCGTCTCAACACACAGTTATTGAGTTATTCAGCTATATTTGAATTTGTTACAGAAATGGTAATTGTATGTGTCAGATCTTCTTTGTGCTTCTGAAAGCTATTACATTTTCTGCTGAGCTTTGCACCTTCATCCATTGAAGTGTCAGCTATATGTTATGTTTGGAGTGCTGTTTCTCATCGGTTCCCTGAGGGAATGATTAAATGTATGACTAATGGCTATTAGTGAAAGAGATGGAGACTTAGACTAATATCTATACATTTTGTGTGGTAGCTTCTTAGGCCAAACATCAAATCAAATGAAGCCTTAGATGTTTGATTCGCCCCTTGTTGTGAGCTACAAACAGTACTTTGACCTTATGTCATGTGATGCTTTATGATTTCCTTTTTTTCTGTGGAGCACAAAAATAGATGTTTTGAGGAATGCTCATGCTGCTCTTTTACATACAGTGAAAGTGGATGGTGAACAGTGGCCCTAATGCTCAAAAAAGCACCATAAAAGTGGTCTGTACGGCTTTTGCTCTATATTTTAAGTTTTGTGATGTCATGATAGCTTTGTTTGAAAAACAGACAAGTCATTATTTACTGAAAACCATCTCCTTCACTGAAGCTCATAAATATTATTCTTGCGTGAGTATCAGGTTTGATTGTGTGTAAATGTGAACAGGAAAGTTCAATGGAATGAATAAAATTGAGTTTTGAAGAACATGAGGGTGCATGGGTAAACACTGACAGAATTTTATTTCACATCAATTATCTCTTCAGGGGTACATAAATTTGTTGACCTGACAGTTAGAAACTCCTACTTGTATTTTATGCTGGAGGCTTTATAGTTTTATGCTTGATTTATAGATCTTTTGAAGCGCAGCGGCTGTATTTTTAGTCACACCTTGGCTTTTCTGAAATTTCATCCCTCTTTTCTACAAGAAACTTCGTCATGAGTGTTATTTACCGTTCGTATTTACACAAGGGCAGAGGCTTTCATTTGTGTGTGTTCCTGTTTAACTTAAGCCACAACCCTGTCATGTCTTAGTGAAACTCAAGGAAAACCGGATAGAACAATAGAGCTGTAGTTACCACTGTCACCTTTACAGTTCCACGGCAGGGTCATTCTCCACTCTCCATTTCACATGCCGTGTGTTTGCAGTCCGCCTGCTTATTACTAATGGATGTGTTTTTGGATGTTTCCCCCCCAGCCCGTGACGCAGACGAGCGGGAGAAGTGGATTCATGCCTTAGAGGGGACGATTCTTCGCCACTCCCTTCAGCGGGTAAGATGATCTCAGAGAGGTGAAAAATAAAATAAAATATGCTTAAAGATTTTCTTTTTTGAGGTTGTCAATGTGCTACATAAATATAATTGTAAAAATATATATTTCTTTTGCCAGCTACCAATTGCTTAAGAACTAAGTGGCTACAATTTATTCATTTTGTCTTTTATTTTTGTCCATGGTGTAATCCATTGAGTTGCTCAAGATTGTAGTGTAAAGTTTGTTTGTTTATTTATTTATTTATTTATTTATTAGGGACCCTTTAATATGTTCCAGCTTTCTGTTTCAATGGGAAATACCTCAACACAGAAAAGAAAACGGCACTTGTCAAACCTTTTCAAATCTTTTGTGATGGCAAAGTCAGTTTAAGAAATGTTATTTTCCTAAAATAGGGAAATGTGTCTTCCCATTGGCTGTCATTAGGAAAGCATAATGTGTTTTTAATTAGTTTGTATAAGATTAGCTTTTTTTTTTTTTAATGATCTGAAAACTACAAAAAAATACCAAAAGCGTACCAGAGGAGGAAACCAGGACAGGCTAAAAAAAGCGTGCAGCTTTATATATATATATTTTTCCCCATCTTGTAAATAATGTTGAGTTTTTCAAGCTTACTTTCTTCCCCTCATCATATCCTCTCAAAGATCTCTCTGTTCCTTAGCTTAAAAAAATCTAAAAACTGCTGACTGGTAACTGCGTGTACCTACATGCAGAGTGTGCGCAGCTATCCGGTCACATGATCTCTGGCAGCCAATCACAGCTTTGCTTATTCAGCCAGGCACTACTGTGCAGCAGATGACAGATCCAATCACAGCACTCTATTTTGTTTCCTACAGTCTGTAAAGCTTATGCTGCTGCTGCTTCTTTTTTTTCTTTTGAGGAAGTCTACTCTTTCTGGTCAAGAGTGGTTTATAGAACAGCTCTGAATCAGCCGGCAAGCCAATAGGTATTTGTTCACCTTATTCGCCCCTCCTTTAGAGGGGGAACTTACAGGAAAGGGTGTGCGGACTAATACTGAAAGTGTTTTTGTGAGAGTGAGACAGATTTGTGGAGGCATGTCCTGCAGTGGCAAGAACCGAGTGAGTATCTTTGTTTTGTTGGTATTTACTGATGCATTAAATCATGCTGTGTGTGTGTGTGTGAGTGTGGACAGGTAGGGGTGGGTGTGTTGACGAAGGTAGGAAAGCATTTGCTTGTGCAAATAGAGAGGGCATGGGTCACACTTGAATGCATAGTTACTTTTCTACTAACTTGAGATTTGCAATCTCAGCCACATCATGTATGTACGGTCTGTGCTGACATAATACAGCACATGACTTGGAGTCAGACTTGTGTGTTTGCCTTTCAAATGTGTCACTGGTGGGTTTGTCTCCTAAAAAGACACAATGATAGCCTATACACCCCAGGTGGCTTAGTTGATTCATGCTAAAATATTCCCTGCAGTTGTTGGATGTTCTGATTTTCTGCTATGAGTCAGACTGAAAGAGTGAGTCAGTGAGTGAGACAGCTTCCTGTCTGGACAATCTGTGTGTTCAGGTGTGTTAACAGCTACCATGTAGCTCTCAGTGTGCCACAGCTTTCCTCTGCCAGGCACAGGATAAAATAATTATGTAATGCTCTCTTGGGGGTCACAAATGCTTGTTAAGAGGTATTTTGGCAATTTGTTCATGCCAAAATAGCAGATCTCATGGCTGCTGGGAGGTGAGATGTTTATGGTGCCTGTAGGATATGACCAGGCATACTTAAAGGTCCCATGGCATGAAAATTTCACTTTGTGAGAACAATTAATATGAGTTCCCCTAGCCTGCCTTTGGTCCCCCAGAGGCTAGAAATGGCGATAGGTGTAAACCGAGCACTGCGTATCCTGCTTTGCCTTTGAGAAAATGAAAGCTCAGATGGCCCAATCTGGAATCTTCCCTTTATGTCATCATACGGGGAAAGGAATCTTACCTCCCCTTTCTCTGCTTTGCCCGCCCATGAGAAAATGAGCTACTATCGTGCAAGGCTAGCGCAATATTTTTTTTTCCTCGAGAGACATCATGGCTTGTAAACGAGCGAAGCATGGCAGTTGCTCAGTGTTTGGATGTACAAATGAACACCAAAGTATTTTTTTTAGTTCCTTCATCCGAGCCTATGGCTAGCATTAGCTACATGATAATAACTGTAACAGCATACATAAACAAACCAACTAAAGTACTGTATCCAGACACAATATTTTAAACTAACCATTCGGAGATGTCCTGCTGTAGCCGCTGAGTTGCAACTTCTTTATCCGGTGCTTCTCCATCCGGATCAGATTCTGGGTCAAACTGAAAAGCTTCAAGGACTATGTGTGTACGAGCCATTGTGATACATCCACTGTCAACATTAGCGCATGGTAGCGCAAGCTGGTTAAGGCCACACACCCACCCTCCACCTTACCCCGCCTCTCTCCTCCTCATTAGCATTTAAAGCTACAGACACAGAAATGGCACGTCCTAAGGAAAGCTGATTGTGGGACTGGCTCGTAGTGGCTGAATTTCTGAACCAAGGCTGAATTTCGAGAAAGAGACTTCAGATACAGTACTAGGGACCACTTAGGCCTATATAAAAGTGTCCAAAAAGCAGCATGTCATGGGACCTTTAACTAGAGAATTGTGGGTCAATTCCCAGGAAATATGCATTTCAATAAAAGTGCATGCCAGATATATTAACATGGTTTCAAATAATAGTTTAGAAGTTTTTTCATATATATTTTTTTTGTTTTATAGTATTATTGTCAAAGATTTTTATTATAGAATTTTTTCATTGTTTAAATTGAAAGATTCGATATGATTTTTATTAGTACTATTGTCATTACTTGTATGTTATGTATAGTGATTGCTGCTTAAGAAAATGTTGTATTATTGTAAATCATGTATTGAAATGATGCTGTTAATGTTGCCATGAATATAGCCATTGCACATAAATAAATAACTATATAAATAAATAAATCCACCATAACGATCATACCAAGACTTTTAACATTAATACATTGTTAAATATATTTTGGATAAATGATTTGGTCACACAGAAGAGCAGAGGTTGCGTAACTGTTAGGATGCTAGTTTGCCAGAAACATACTTCACTATTAACAAAGGTACGTAAAAGCAATGCTTGGCATGAATGCTTGGCAAGGTAAGGTCTGTTGAACATACTTTACCTGCGTTCTTGCATTATTGTTATGCTAACAAAGCCTTAACTCATGGGGACGATATAAAAATACCTTCCATTTTGATGTGCTGTTATTCATGTAGCTATTAGTTAGCTAGCTATAACTATGCCAACAGTTTAGAAGTACATGATTTTGTATCTACTAAACTATTGCTCCGAGTGTAGTTGACCTGAAAGAGAAAACTGACCATCTGCCTGATATAATGGCTCTTGTGGCAATGCTTAGAATGTAACGTACATTTGCAAATTGGGTTATGAATTGTCACAATACTTCAGGCTTTCATTCCAGCTGTTAACTGCCTTCATTGTTTAGGGAGTTTGTTTTAGCAGGACCGAGTGCTTTGTAAAAGCATTCCTGTAAGATGTGTAGAAGTACAAATAACCTGTAGATTAGTACAACCAGGCCATGCCTTTAGAGTGGAACTTGAACTTTAGTTTAATTTAAAAGCAGCAAAACTCTCATTAAATCTTTTATTGTGCGTCTACATATGTGTTCACAGTCGGCTAAATGAATCACATGGTTTCATGCTGATATTCCACTTAACCTTTGATTCCTGAGTGGATTTGCTCTGCTTCTGCAGACTTTGACCTATTTTTATAATGTTTACCGTTTTGACCAACAGTCAGCTGCCCATGGCTTTTCTTCATTTTCCCATGCAGTTCAGTTCTGCCAATTTCCACCGTGAGGTCTTTCTTGAGGTCCGGCAAGATCCAAAACTCGCAACAGTGACCCTCAGACCAGGGAGTACCTCTCTTATAAAGGCTACTGCCAACATTGCGTGTGCTATCTAAACTTCACTCCTCAAAACCACCTGGGCTAGCCGCTGTTAGCTTTAGTCTTTATTCTGATAGTTTAACTAAGAGGTCTGGAATAACTTAAGGTTGTATTTGTGGTTATGCTGCATATAAAAGGAATTGTGGTTTGCCTTTCTTAAGGTCACAGTAATAATATTTTAACTTCTTGTTCTAGTTATAGGAAGCTGTTTTAAGGTTTTAGTGTGAATTCGCTTGTGTAATTCTCTGAGTTTGAGTGTGTTATGAGTTTAGGGAAGACATCACGCCTCATAGGAGAATTGTCATAATATAAAGCATGTGCTGTAAAAAGTAGTTATTAGTTTATGTGTGATAAATCAAATGAGCATACATTCTATTGACAGTTTGTTTATTTATACTTTTTTTTTCTTATCTTTTCATTTATTTAAAAATGTACCCTATTTTTAAAATGTCTAATTTAGTTCTTTGGGTAAGTAAAACTGAAATGAATCCATGAAAATTGTTGGTTAATTGTATGTTATCATGATCAACATTAAAGTCCAGGTCATGACAAGTCTGTTGATCATTTTAAACAACTGAAGTATTTTTGGTTTTCCCTTTTTTTTCAACCTAGAATTGTTTGACTCGGTTACATAGAAAGGCTCAGAAATATTGTCACTCAAGATAATGATCAACTGGCCTCATGTCCTAGAAACAAACACTATTCGTTGCAGTGTTTGATGTGCATTGGATGACCTTTATTTTTTGGGGGCTTTTTTTTTTTTTTTCGCTTTCTAGATCTCTAGTATCAGTAAATATCAATAACAAATCACAGCCTGTACCTTATTCTACAGTTCAGTTCAGTGTCAGTTCCTCTCATGGTCTGATCTCTGTTTATGCCTGTTGTCTAATTGTGTAATTCAGTTAAAGCTGTTAGAGAGAAATGTGAACAGGCAGAGGGCAGTTCTGCTCAGTTCCTCTCGAAAGCAGAACGTGACCGAGCTTAGGACACCATGGAAGCTTTTATACGCTGTAGAACGACTGAAACTCATCTCTCTCACTTTCACTTGCAGGAGGCAGAAACAGGATTCGTTCCCAGCGTTCAGGACTTCGACAAGAAGCTAGCTGAAGCTGATGCGTATTTGCAGATTTTGATCGACCAGTTAAAAGTAAGGCTTTTTTATCATAAGACCTCATCGTGACTCCAAAGTGCCTTGTGTTTTGAGTTAAAATATCATTTTTCTCATACACTGCTGTCTAATCCCTGCTCTTGTTTCATCCTATAGCTCTTCGATGAAAAAATTAAAGACAGCAAGGAAGATGAGTCACGCAGAGTAAGACATGATCATTTTTATTTGTCATCAGAGGTGCATTGTCTATCAGACTCTTCCTGCCAGGCACAGTATATGGCAGAGACAGTTCACTTATATTACAATAACTGTGAGTAACAGGAACGCCCAATATGGCATCTCTATTGAAGGACATCCCACTTTCCAAATAAAAGCCAGAGTGAAGTCATGCCTAATCAAAATGTAGAGCATTATTATGATATCTTGTTTTGGATGGCAAGTTAAACTGTTACTTGTTAACTGGAAATGCAAAGAAAGGTAAATTTGCCCATTTTCAGGCAATATATTATGAAGTTTAAAAGACATTAATATATTTTCATGATTAAGCCTAAATAGTAACGCTTTACAATAAAGTGTCATTTTTTTAACATTAGGTAATGTATTAACATGAATGAACAATACATTTATTACACTATTTATTCATCTTTGTTAATGTTACTTAATAAAAATACACTCGTTCATTGTTCATGTTAGTTCACAGTGCATTAACTAATGTTAACAACCACAACTTGTGATTTTAATAATGCATTGGTAAATGCTGAATTTATCATTAACTAAGATTAATAAATGCTATAGAAGTGTTTTCCATTCTTAGTTCATATTAACTAATCTAGTTTACTAATGTTAACTAATGAACCTTATTGTAAAGTGTTACCGAATAAATAAATCGAGATATTTGCTATCATTTCTAATGAGGCACTAAATGCAAATCACTGTGATTGCAAATTGACTGGAATATGTAAGGGGTGGGGAGGTCAGTGAGCTGTCATAAAATGAAAATGTATATGTTGAAAATTGTTCAAATGCAGAGAAATTCTGAAGATACTTCACATACCAAATTTGAAGCCAAGATTTTAAAGAGAGTCACATTTTAAGCCTATTTTAGGGGATGAAACTCATGAGACTGTCATTTGGTCTCAGGCTTTCATTTCTGCTTTTTTTTTTAAATCTTAGGTTTTGTAAAGGTGCATCTTTGTTTTTAATCCAAGAGCATTTCTCAATTGTAACTGAAACTGTCCCTTGTCTTCTTCTTCATTGCTCTATTCGCAGAAAATCGAGAACCTGAAGGACACGACTTGTGTAAGAACGTCTGCACCTTCACCCTCTTAACCCATTTAATCCCATAGTAGTGACCGTAAAAAAGTTTTTCATTTATAAAGCTCTACAAACCGTACCGACTGATGTTTTAGTGCACTTCCTGCAAATATGGAAAAAATAAAGGGTCTCAATTAAATATGTGCAGTTTCACATGATTAGTGCAAATTGTCACATGACCAGAGCAGTTTATTTCCTGTTTGCACCTTGAGCAGATGATGGATGCATCAAAGCTCCAAAACGAAAGGCTAGTAAAGTATATTAACATAAAGATATGACAAAGATTTTTGCTACACATTATCTATAGGGTGTCTAGTATTAATATATGCATTTGCATATATTCAGTTTTGTTGAGTGTGGTCATAGAGTGAGTAAACATGGTGATGGTCACAATAGTGACCAGTGGGATAACGGTGAACTTTATTTTAAAATATAATCCAATGGCAGTTGCTAGTGAAAATGACAATAAAATGTTGTAATGACAAAATATTGCACTAAATAAAAAATTCAAATGTTAGAAATATTTTACAATAATGATGTTGTAATACTCGTAGCATTGATTTAAAAATGTTATTTTATATTTTAGAAAAAAGTAACAATCTTGAAATGCGGTGATGGTTGAATTTTTTTTGTTTGTTTTTTTTATCTCAGTGTTCCTATCAATATTGCATAAGGTTTTTTTATGCATAATAGTAACCCTAGAATGTGATCAAACAGTTTAAAATAGCTGAGCTAAGAGAGATAAAAAATTTTATGACTGCAGAAATATGTGATTTCAGTACTCTCCATATCCCACCGGTCACTATTGTGAACACAAAACATAAAACACAATTTTTCACACACTTTTCAAAAAAAAATTTCAAAAAAAAATTATTGATTATTTCAAAGGGTTACTAATGACACATCATTTGGATATTTTCATGTCTGGGAAAAATTTGGGATTAAATGGGTTAATGCATTTTGGATCTAATTTTGGTAGTGGAATGCATTTTCATTTCTTGGTTGTTGTTTTTTTTAGAGTATGGTAGAATCCATCAAGCACTGTATCGTACTACTACAGATTGCCAAGGTAAAACTCTTGTCTCTCTAGCTCAGAATGTGTACGCACCTGTGTTTTGTCTGCCCACTGTGTTAATATTTATGTCTTGTGCAACCCAACCTGTAATTTTCCATAACCCTGTTAATCTTTATTTTGGCCGACTTGTGAACATTCCAGCAGGTACCATATTAATGGTTTGGAGAGGTGATTCTCCTACACTAAGGCCATGTTCACACAGCAGCAGGATACGATTGTTTGGCTTGTTTTGCAGTGCTAAGCATGGTTATGCTCACATTGACCTAAACATTTGATCTTGATATTGGACTTGTTTATCAAAAAATATTTTGTCAAACTCCTGTAAGTCTTACTATGAATGTGGACCTGTTTGTAAAAACGGCTGACAATCCCAAATACTAACTGTGTGAACATTAGCCTGAGAGATTCAGTTGGTTAAAATACCTTGAGTGACTATTGTTATTGCTTTAAATTAAAGCAGAGACCTTTTGCATCTTTTTTTGCTTACTCCCAACTGTGGAGTTGCCTTATTTCTCAATTTGTGTTTTCTTTTTTAAAATTTGAAGGATCAAAGTAACGAACAGCAACACTCAAACGGACTGATAGTAAGTTTTGACATTCCTTAGCAATGAACTAGTCTAAATAAAATGGTGCTACTGTTTTCTCTTCCACTGAAATCACATTTTCACTTCAATAAAACTAAACCGAGATGTGCATGACCTTGATCGGGGGGCTCTGCCCACCACGTCTACATCTCTCGCTTTTTTTTTTTTTCCTCTGCTTTCATTCTTTCTTACACTACCTGTCGGGTAATTCTGGGCCTGTCCTTTCCTGTGGTCATGATTTGCAACAAATTTAAACCTCAATACTTCTTTCCGACATTGTGATTGAACCAAACTGCTTCAAACCTGCAAACATGAGACACACATACTTGCAAGCAGCATAATCATTGATTTTCCATTGTCATACATGCTATTGAACCATGTAGGACAAATGGATACGGATCTATTACGACCTACCCAGGGGCTCTCATTGGGTCAATAACCGTCAAGGCTAGTGCTGAAGTGACGTAATCATCAACGGCGTTTAATACTTCTCGCAGACTGGTTTAGTTTGAGTTGAATATTGCTAAAAAAGCCAAATCTAAAATTTGTATATAATGTTTTATGCACATTATAGCAGATTTTTTTTGAACATGAAACGTTGAAAATGCAAACAGTATTTAGGGACTTTAACCAAATGTTGTTGTATTCTGTTTTTGGATGAGTTTCTTCCTTCTGAATCTGCGATTGCCATCTTTTTTCCACTGACCTGAGTGTCTCTGCCTCTTGATTTAATCTCATTCTAGTGTTTATGTATTCACTGCAGAGCTCTAATTGCTCTAATTGGCTTTTAATTAAGAGTGGCAGCCTCTGTTGTGGTACAATGAAACAGATTATTCAGAACAACAAGTTCTTTTGCAGAAAAGCCCCTCCAAACTCATTTCACTCACTCCCGTGCATGCCTTTTTTCCCCCCTTGTGTGTTTTCAGGTAAAGTTACTTCACTGCTGTGCCCTGTGACGTCAATGGTTCACTGTGCATGCCGGGTAGAGATTATTTATCTCTCTGCCTTGCCTATTTATTGTATGATACACAGGATTATGTGCTGATCTTGTCGCCATAATAGCCTTGTGTCTGAGTCTGGGCCGACTGACAGATGCTTGGTATTTGGTTACCATAAGGCAGAGATTTTTGTATATTGAGGAGACTCAGTGTGACGGACACGGGCCACAGCTGTGAGGTTGCTCATTTGGACACAGTGTATTATAAAGCACTGAATCTGATTCACTGATTTACTTCAAATCTTTTTCTTAATTATCAAAGCATCATTGACTATTTCTGTGTCTCTGTGTGGAAAGAATGTGGACACGTAAAATGGTTAAAGACAACACAAAGTGGTAATGCATGTAACTTGCGTAACATGACTTGTTATTGACATATGCAGCCTAGTAGATAAAACTAGTCTTAATGTTGTTGATAACAATAATTAACAATGTTTTTACTATTTCATGAAGGAAGTCAGAGCAAGAGTCAACTTGAGAAATTAATGTTTTTTTTTTGTTAGTTTTTTTTTAATATATATTTATATTTGTGTGTGTGTGTGTGTATATATATATATATATATATATATATATATATATATATATATATATATATATATATATATATATATATATATATATATATATATATATATATATATATATATATATATATAAAATATTTATTTATATATATATATATATATCATGAATGTCTGAATATTTCACTTACAAATTGATATTTAAATTTTTTCAGCACCTTAAAGGGATAGTTTAGCATTTACTTCATTTACTCTCCCTTGTGTTGTTCAAAATCAGTGTGGACCACAGAAGGAAAAAGTGTATCCAGGCCACTCTAAAATGAAAGTTCAAAGTCATACAGGTTTAGAACAACATTCGTTTAGTTTAAATTGTCATGAGTCAGCTATCCCTTTAAACCGTTCTAGTAATCACAAGTCCTTGTTTCCCCTGAGGATTTTTGTGATAGTTGGATTGGGCATTGAGACTGAAATCTCCTATGAGAGGGTGTATTTATAAACGTGTTTTCCTGTGAGAGCTGTGTTTTGTATCATGTCTGTGGTTCTCTGCAGAGCACCATAAACCCAGTGGATGGGGTATTCCAGCCTAGCCCTCTCAACACTTCTGTAGTCAGTGCCAGTGCCATGCCAACGCAGACCACTCTACCCACAGGTGAGCTGTCTCTCTTTCTCCATTTCATTCCTTAATAATGTTTTATATATATTGTTACGCTTATTTTGAAGGCTTCTTGGCATTTGCAGTCCGTTGATTTGGAAACTCAAAGATTAGATTTGGTTTGCAAATTTTGTGTGTGTTTATGAGGGCCAAGGGCATATGAAGGGTGTGTGTTCTTCCGTAGATGGAGCTCAGGTGTGTAAAACGGAACAGAGGCCTTCTTCTTTACCTGTGGGCCCTGTTGTTACGGTGATGGGCAGCCTTCAGACCCCCACTCCCAACAGCACAGGTGCGAACCAACAATGAGACAAGCATGAATTTCATTCATATATATATATATATATATATGAATGAAATTCTATATTAAAATATCAACATTTTATAATACATATAAATTTTATAATTAATTACATATGTATATATAAAATTAAACAAGAAAATACAAGACATAATAATTTTTATCAAATTTAAATGTATGTGTATATACAAATATTAAAGAAAAAAGTACATGTTAGAGCTAGGGCTGGACAATAATTCAATATCAATGTATCGCGATATATTTTTTTTCGGTGATATGATTTTTAAACACATTTCTGATTTTTCGATATACATTACCAGTGTTTCCCATACACTGATTTATTTGTGGCGTTTGACTTCATTGAATAAACACGAGCACTGCACGTTTCAAAAAGCGGGTTATTTATATGAATGTATCTCTGAAGGGAACATACTGTCTTCAGAATAGTTTTGATGGCATTTTCATTTCATCTGTTACAGTAGCGTTCATGAGCGGAGCTGCTTAGATTACAGCCATAACTGGGGAAACCTCTAGTTCTACCGCTCTTAAAGTGCCTCCTACTGGCGGAGAATCAGATTATACTCCGCTGTCTTCAACATAATAATAAATGTTTTTTGAGCAGCAAATCAGAATATTAGAATGGTTTCTGAAGGATCATGTGACTGGAGTAATGACGCTAAAAATTCACCTTTGAAATCACAGGAATAACTTGCATTTTCAAATATTTTCAAATAGAAAACAGTTATTTTAAATGGTAAATATTTCAAAATGTTACTGTTTTTGCTGTATTTTGGATCAAATAAATGCAGGCTTGGTGAGCAGAAGAGAATTCCTTAAAAAACAAAAATATTACCGTTCAAAAACTTTTGACTGGTAGTGTATGTTAGCCTATAGTTTGAAGTTAAAGATATTAATAAGGTGAGTCTGAGATGTTTATTTGACAGTGACTTCACATTTCTTGTTTGTATGAAGGCTAAATACAAATAAAAGGTGAACATTAATTTATTTGTGCTGCCCGCCCCCCCCTAAAATATTATATAATTTTATAGAAGGAGTTCATAGACTTGGCAAATTCATGTTCAATAAGTTTGTAGGTACAGACATCTGTTGTGGGCATTCTTGGCAGTTTTTATGAGGCTTTTTTTCATAGTGTTCATATCGATATCGGAATTATATCGTATCGACCGAAATTAAGAAATATATCGTAATATAAATTTTAGCCATATCGTCCAGCCCTAGTTAGAACATATTAATCCATATTAAAATGTGACGTGTGTGTAAAATGTTACATTTTAAATCATTTTTAATATGGATTACTATTTTCTAATACTTTTTTTTTTATCATACGTGTGAATGTTATGTATTTGTATTTATTATATTCATGCAGATGCTTGTATTCTAATCAGCAAATTCCCATTCGATTTAATCTAATTTTAGAATGAAGCTAACCTGTTTTTGGAAGAAAACACTGTATTTAGGATGAAGTTAACTTACTACTCATTCAACTAATGCCTCTTAACGTGAGCAGAAGCAGTATTCCCCTAGTATTCCGCTGCAGTGGGGATGCAGGTAGAGCTGTTCTCTCTGTTGTCAGTCTGTTTTCCCCTGACTGTCATTAGTGCTGGATACAGGGGCTCAGAGAGTCCAGCTTCTGCTGAGGCAGTGCAGGAAGAGCTGAGCTCAGCAAAAACACAGCCGATCGGTAGCACTCTGGACAGCAGTGCAGGAAACTACGCATAAAACCCAGTCAAGAGCTTAAAAGTGCAGACTGTGAATCAGGGTTTCCATTTATATTCATGCTGAAAGTGCTTGCATTGTAGGCAGGGCTGATTTAATTGGACATCTTTGAGCATTTGAGTCTTGGTTTTATCAACACAACCAAGCATTTAATTTATTAGGCTGACAGCATCACAATAATATGCATGCTTTGTCTTATGAGCCATTTTCTGTTTTGTCTTTACATACCTGAACTACAATTACGTAAAAATTACTTGCATTTTTTAAGATGGTTTTTAAAGGTGCTGTATGTAGGATTTTGACTCTACTAAAGCATAAAAATACCATAATATGTTTGCAGATATTTAAGAAACATGCTAAGTTAACATACTTGTTAACATAAAAAAACAATGCTACAGTCAGTTATTCTCCTTTGAAAATGTGCATTCCGGCCCGGAATGTCTGTGTTTGTTATGGTTTGTGAAACCCGCCCACTGCCAGTTTACCCAATTGTATTTCTGCACCGCGGGTTGCCAGTTGGTGGAAAACACAGCGTATTTAATTGTATTCATCGTTATGTGATCTCGTTCCTGTTGGTGTCATTAATCTGGCAACCTGCGTGTGCGTCAAGTCTGAGGAGGAGGGGCCGGGTGAAAAAAACCGTCTCCAATATTTTGAATTTGGACTGCAATACCTAGTTCAACCACTTGGTGTTAATCCTACATACAGCACCTTTAAAGATGTTAATGTCCTTAATAATAAAATAAAAATAGAAAATCTAATAAAATGTTTTTTATATTATTACATTTTAAATGAAAATGTATGAAATATTTTTTTCATTGCTATCAAGTATATAAATAATACTAAAATACTAGCATTTTAAAGATGTTTTATACAACCCGAATTCCGGAAATGTTTTTACATTTGAATAAAATGAAAACTAAAAGACTTTCAAATCACATGAGCCAATATTTTATTCACAATAGAGAACATAACAAATGTTTAAACAGAACTTTACACTTTTATCCACTAAATGACCTCATTTCAAATTTGATGCCTGCTACAGGTCTCAAAAAAGTTGGCACGGGGGCAAAAAAGGGCTGAAAAAGCAAGAAATTTTGAAAAGATTCAGCTGAGAGAACATCTAGCAACTAATTAAGTTAATTGACATCAGGTCTGTAACATGCTTGGCTATAAAAGGGTTGTCTTAGAGAGGCAGAGTGTCTCAGAAGTAAAGGTGGGTTCTCCAATCTGTGAAAAAGTGTGTAAAAACATAGTGGAGTACTTTAAACACAACTTTCCTCAACGTCAAATTGCAAAGGCTTTGCAAATCTCATCATCTACAGTGCATAACATCATCAAAAGTTTCAGAGAAACTGGAGAAATCTCTGTGCTTAAGGGACAAGGCCGAAGACCTTTGTTGGATGCCCGTGGTCTTCGGGCCCTCAGACGACACTGCATCACTCATCGGCATGATTCTGTCATTGACATTACTTCAGGAATACTTCCAGAAACCACTGTCGGTAAACACAATCAGCTGTGCCATCTGCAGATGTCAACTAAAGCTCTATCATGTAAAAAGGAAGCCATATGTGAACATGGTCCAGAAGCGCCGTCGTGTCCTATGGGCCAAGGCTCATTTAAAATGGACTGTTTCAAAGTTGAAAAGTGTTCTATGGTTCGACGAGTCCAAATTCGACATTCTTGTTGGAAATCACGGACGCCGTGTCCTCCGGGCTAAAGAGGAGGGAGACCTTCCAGTGTGTCATCAGCGTTCAGTTCAAAAGCCAGCATCTCTGATGGTATGGGGATGCATAAGTACATACGGTATGGGCAGCTTGCATGTTTTGGAAGGCACTATGAATGCTGAAATATATAAAGGTTTTAGAGCAACATATGCTCCCCTCCAGACGACGTCTATTTCAGCAGGACAATGCAAAACCACATACTGCAGCTATTACAACAGCAGGGCTTCGTAGTAGAAGAGTCCGTCAAAAAACAGTAGGTAATCCGGCTGGGGATTTTTACAGGGGTGGTGAGAGAACAACACCGACATCCTGGATTCGGACGGCATTAAAATCACCAACTACCCCCTGTAAATGGTGAAAATCACTTGTGTCCCCCTGAGAAATAATTACCGCCCGAATCGGGCTAAAGACAATCACGAACTCTTCAGCAGCTGGAAACCTATGTCAGGCAAGGATGGGACCAAATTCCAACACCAAAACTCCAGAAACTCATAACCTCGATGCCCAGATGTCTTCAAACTGTTTTGAAAAGAAGAAGAGATGCTACACCATGGTAAACATGCCGCCGTCCCAACTATTTTGATACCTGTAGCAGGCATCAAATTTGAAATGAGCTCATTTTGTGCATAAATTTCTAAAATTTCTGTTTAAACATTTGTTATGTTATCTATGTTCTATTGTGAATAAAATATTGGCTCATGTGATTTTGAAATTCTTTTAGTTTTCATTTTATTCAAATTTAAAAAAACGTCCCAACATTTCCGGAATTCGGGTTGTATATGTTAGTATGATATCCTCAATTACTCTAATAATAAAATCAATTAAAATTATAGAAAATCTTTTAAAAAACATGATTTTTATTTTATTACATTAGTAAATTACAGTTTTTCAATACTATGAAGTAGTACATAAAATACTATGTACTTTTTCCTTGAATAATGTTAATATGTAAAATCTAACCTCATGTTTTTGTTGGTGTCAAGTGAATTGAGGCAGTGAAGAGTGATGTCAGGGGTGTGCATATATAGTGATTGACATTTAGGGTGGGCCTGAACCTTGTCTTTAAAGCTTATTTGAATATGCATGTTTTGTGGCAAACAGCAAAGGTGGAGTCGTTGTCTTAATTAAGTTTTAAAAATCTGTTGCTTTGTTGGTGCAACCATTAATCTGAAATCACTCTTTTTGTGTTTAGGACTGAATGTGATGTGTACAAGGTGTCTGGCATGTTTGCAGTTTTTTCAATCAGAGCTTTTCCTTGTGAAATCAACTTTGTATGTAGTGTATTACTAAGCATGTAGATGAGATTACCGGTCATGCTATTTTATTTGAAGCCCATATTCCAGCCACTAATGCAAAAGCACAAAACCTCAACCTATTTCTGAACTACAATGTTTTCCGGCCATGGTATTGCTTAAATGAATGTGGTTAGTCATTGTTCCTCAGCACACTTGCATTTATTCTCACATTTATTAGTTAATTTTCTTCCTGTGGTTTTAGGGAGTGGTCCTTCAGCTCCCAGCAGCAGCGTGACTTCACCCAGTCACATGAACGTACCGCCCCACACTGTCCCTGACTTCTCCTATTCCAGCAGTGAAGATGAGTTTTACGATGCAGATGAGTTTTATCAGAGCAGCACCTCACCAAAACACTGCATAGAGTGAGTTAAACATACACACACCACACCTGAAACACAGAAAAGTGCAAGTAATGTACGGAAACACACACACAAAACCTTCTATACAATTAAAACTCACTGAAGTACTGCTGCACAAGTAAATTATAGTAGCACCACCTGCCCACACGCACATTAACTAACACTGCATAATGTGAAAACAGTTATGCTTAGAGATAAACACACTCCCACGCATTATTTTCTGCAAACAAAAAGAAACACACACTGACCTAATTAAAACAGTGCATGGACTCACTTACACACACAAACGCTATCTTCCATTGCCACATAATTTATTCTGGAATAAGCTGACGTGATGTTCTTGTGTCTCCGCAGTCCGAACAGAACCGCTGCTGTGAACAATGAAGACAGCACAGTCCTGAAACGGCCAGACACCAACGAATCAATCAACTCCTCCATGTCAAACGGCACCACTGATGCAGGTACACAAAACACACAGACAAACACACACACACGCACGTCCCTCACGTTTAAGTTTCCCAAAATGAATCGGAGCAAATACAGGTGCATCTCAATAAATTAGAATGTTGTGGAAATGTTCATTTATTTCAGTAATTCAACTCAAATTGTGAAACACGTGTATTAAATAAATTCAATGCACACAGACTGAAGTAGTTTAAGTCTTTGATTCTTTTAATTGTGATGATTTTGGCTCACATTTAACAAAACCCCACCAATTCACTATCTCAACAGTTTGTGTTGTCTTCTTGCTTGGTGCTTGTGTTGAAAGTGAAGTGTGTATTTTTTTTGCATTTAGAATTGAACAAACTTTTGCCAGTTTTAACACCAGCACCAAGCAAAAACTCACAAAATATATAGTATAATTTAGATTAATTAGAAGAATTAATATTTATTATAATAAATATTTATTAACAATAAATAAGATTTGTCAGTGTTTTTGAAAAAAGTCTGTAATGTTCACCAATGTTGCATTTCTTTTAAATACAGTAAAGACAGTAATATTGTGAAATATTGCTACTAATTTAAAATAACCGTTTTCCGTTTGAATATATTGTGATGTAAATAAATGTAATTTATTCCTGTGAAGGCAAAACTGAAATTTGATTCTACAGAAATCATTATAATATGTTGATTTGGTGCTCATATTATTAATGGTTCTTATCAATGTTGAAAAAAGTTTTTGATGCTTAATATTTTCTTTAAAAAGGTGAATTCAGGATTCTTTGATTTAATAGAAAGTTTAATGAAAAGCATTTATTTAAAATATACATTTTTTTGTAACATAAATGTTTACTGTCACTTTTGAACATTTTGCATCCTTACTGAATAAAATAATTTTTTAATCATATAAATAAAGAAACTACGGTTAAAAAAAAAAAAAAAAAAAGATTTAAGCCGCAAAAGCTGATTAGCATTGATAGTAATAAGAAATATCCCTTGAGCCCCAAATCACAATATTACTGATTTTACTATATTTTTGATCAAATAAATGCAGTCTTGATAAGCATAAGAAACTTCTTTCAAAAACATTTAAATATATATATTTATTTCTAACTTTTGGCCAGCAATATGTGTATATGTTGGTTTTAATGTCCAGTGTTTGCTGTGTGTTTTTTTTTCTCAGATCAGTTTGACAGTCATGATGAGAGAGATGATGACGGTGAAGGTGAATCTGTGGAAGAACACAAAAGTGTCATCATGCATCTGCTGTCTCAAGTGCGACTGGGCATGGATCTCACCAAGGTAAACACAAACAACCTTCTCTTATTTTTTTACTTTCTCACCTATTTTTTTTCATACAATTTCCACTTGTTAATCCATCTTTGTCATCCTCAGGTTGTCTTGCCGACATTTATCTTGGAGCGGAGGTCGTTGCTGGAAATGTATGCAGATTTCTTTGCACACCCAGATTTGTTTGTAAGGTAATGCACATCCTATCTTTTTATAGATCTCACAGCTGTTCTACCATATGGACTTATCATTCTCATGTCTGATTACAGCAGTGCTCTAATAATTGATGAATTTAAAGGTAGCAATGCTTGTACTAGCATGACTACATTTTTGAGTAGCCAGACAGCAACTGAGCTGTTTCCAGTGTACTATGCAATTGGTTCCAGTGTTGCTACCAAATGAGCTGAGGAAATAATTAAACATGTCCTGCCAGAATATCTTTGCTCTCTGAAATATGAGTGTGATTCATTCTAGCAAGTTGATTTGTTCAAACAGTTTATTTATGAACTCACGATTGGCACGTTTTGCAGTATTGCAGAGCAGCAGGATCCAAGGGACCGCATGGTACATGTGGTAAAGTGGTACCTCTCAGCCTTTCACGCTGGTCGGAAAGGATCTGTGGCCAAGAAGCCCTACAACCCCATTCTGGGCGAGGTGTTCTTCTGTCACTGGGACCTGCCTTCCGAAACAGAGGATCTTGCTGCTTCTGTGAGTGTGTGTTTGAAGGTCTAAAAAGCCAATGTTTGCAGTATCTTAACAGATTTTATTTGTTGCCACTTCCTGTATTATGTGTTTCCTTCTTGCTCGCTCACTGTCTGTCTTTCTAGGAGTCTGTATCAGATGGGCCAGTGCCGTGGAGTAGCAAAAACAGTGTGTCATTTGTGGCAGAGCAGGTTTCTCACCACCCTCCTAGTAAGTGCTGAACTAATTACTAACTTAATCCCCGAGTATCCCTAACTAATTTATCATAGCCACCAGTAGAAGAAAATAGATCCAATTTACAAGTTACCAGAAATGACCTGGTACTGGTACTGAAAAGTAAAACAAAAACGGTTATCTGTTTAATTAGCAACTTATTTATTAAACTCATTTAAATTTTATTATGTTAATGATATTTTTGGGTAAATGGACATTTTCCAACACCTTTGTCCTTTTGCAGTATCTGCGTTTTATGCTGAGTGTTTCAGCAGAAAAATCCAGTTCAACGCCCACATCTGGACGAAATCAAAGTTCCTTGGAATGTCAATTGGTGTTCATAATATTGGTCAAGGTAATCGAGGACGTTGTTAAGTAGTGATTAATACACAGTAGTGCTATTGCAGTGGTTAACTGTCTTCTCCTGTTTCCCATAGGTTGTGTGTCTTGTCTTGAATATGATGAGCACTATATTCTTACATTTCCCAATGGCTACGGAAGGTAAGCATTGTTTTATTTTATCACTTTATCACACTGATGTATTTTAGATTTTTTGATTTCTAGAGCGGAAGTGGGCAGAGCATCCCATCCATCTCACTGTGCTCCAACAGGTCAATCCTCACTGTTCCATGGGTTGAGCTGGGTGGAGAGTGCAATATTTCCTGTTCCAAATCTGGCTACAGTGCCAATATAGTTTTCCACACCAAACCATTCTATGGAGGAAAGAAGCACAGGATAACTGCTGAGATATTGTGAGTCAAAGTGGTTCTTTCCATGAATTCAGTCATCACCGCTACTGTCATGGTTTGTTTATTTATTACAATAAATTAATAAAAAGAAATTTGTATGCAAATGCATTAAGATTGATTTATTAAGATTATTTATAATACATGAAAATATATTATAAAATCCTCATAATATTGTCCTTTTTTATTAGTGCTCCCAATGATAAGAAGTCATTCTGCTCCATAGAGGGAGAGTGGAATGGTGTCATGTATTCAAAATTGGCTACCGGGGTAAGTTTGAACCATAGAAAACAAGAAAAGGAAGTACCTTCAAGAAAAAAATTAAACAACATATTTGTCTTCCACCCAGGAAAATGCAGTATTCATTGACACGAAGAAAATGGGCATTATTAAGAAGAAAGTGCGGAAATTGGAGGACCAGGTGGAATATGAATCCAGAAGGTGTGTGCGTCTGACAAGTTTTTTTTTTCTCTGCTTTCTAAATGTTGACTTCTTCATGGAACCTCTAAAACAGAATTTGCTGCAAAACATCTCCAAAATCCATTTTCTCTTAAGCTATAGTGATAGATACACACACTTTTTAATCTTGGGCTTGACTCTGTGACAAGTCATGGGAAACCATCCTTAAAAACCCATTTGAATTTTGTGTGGTTAAGAATGAAGTCTAATCCCTCAGGTTCTTAAATCTAATTTGTACTACCGAATGAGGTGTCTTGTTTTCCCGCTCAATCTGGGAAGGTTTGAAAAGTGATTTTGAAAATCCACATTGAAAATCTGCGGTTGAAATTTCCATTAAATCTTGATATAAACAAATTTGATAACAGTTTTAGGCTTTTTTACATTGTCTAAATAAAATTAAATATTTCAGGTTCTCTCAGATGTTCATGCTTCCATTAAGGCTCAAGAGTCTCATTCTTAAAGGGATACTCCACCCCAAAATGAAAATTTTGTCATTAATCACTTACCCCCATGTCGTTCCAAACCCACAAAAGCTTCAGTCGTCCTCGGAAACACAATTTAAGATATTTTGGATGAAAACTGGGAAGTTTGTGACTGTCCCATTGACTGCCAAGTAAATAACACTGTCAAGGCACAGAAAAGTATGAAAAACATCGCCAAAATAGTCCATCTGCCATCAGTGGTTCAATCTGAATTTTAAGAAGCTACGAGAATACTTTTTGTACGCAAAGAAAATAAAAATATCGTAATTTATTCCAATTTCAATTTTGTCTCCTCTCGGTCTCTCTGTGTCAGCATAGCACCATTTTGGAGTGCGTACGCTATTCTCTGTCATCAATAACGCATGGATATGTATTGTACGTTTATTTACGCTTTGATTTGAATGGAAACAGCGTGTCCATGCGTTACTGATGACAGAGAATAGCGTACGCACTCCAAAATGGTGCTACGCTGACACAGAGAGACTGAGAGGAGACAAATTGTTGAATAAATGTTATTTTTATTTTCTTTGCGTACAAAACGTATTCTCGTCGCTTCATAAAATTCAGATTGAACCACTGATGGAAGATGGACTATTTTGGCAAAGTTTTTTATACTTTTCTGTGCCTTGACAGTGTAATTTATTTGGCAGTCAATGGGACAGTAAACCTCCCGGTTTTCATCCAAAATATCTTAAATTGTGTTCCGAGGAAGAACGAAGCTTTTACGGGTTTGGAACGACATGGGGGGTAATTTTCATTTTGGGGTGGTGTATCCCTTTAAATCACATGATCATCAAGTTGTACACAAACCTGTGGAGCTCATAGAGCTTGAATGCTGTTGCTGTCAAAGCAAAATATGGACAAAACAAACAGAAATGTTCAACTTTATTTTTCAATTCAACTTTATACGCAAATAGTTATGCTGATAATATAATTTGTAATGGAAAAATGCAAAATACAAGCATTTTGACTAGTGGACTTTTGGAACACCCTGTGTTTAGTTTTGTTTGCAACTGACTTATTTGCTGATCTTAAAAAGGCTTGGTTATTTTTGTGGCGGCTCCTCTGGGGACCTGCTGAAGTGATGTTTTTTTCTGCTTGGGTACCTCTGTGAGATGATCTGATGCAGACCGCTGTTATTTCTCTGACTGTCAGTTTGTGGAAGGACGTGACCGTGAACCTGAAACTGAAGGACATTGATGCTGCGACGGATGCCAAACACAGCCTGGAGGAGAAACAGAGGGCGGAGGCAAGAGAAAGGAAGGAGAAGGAAATGCAATGGGAGACGAGAGTGAGTGTGCTTATGTACACGCACATGTGGAGGGGAAATGTGCCGTGAGAAATAAAGAGATCGAAATATGACTCTGATAAATGGTCCTTAATTGGTTCCTGTTGCTTAAAAGCAGCATGTTCTTAAACTGAATGTTACCCATGATGCACATAGCTGGATGTTTAAAGTGCCCAACAGTGCCTGACAGTTTTTCAAATTGATTTTCACCGAACATATTTCAGCTTTTACACAAACCAATCAACTCATGTTGAATTCAGCAATCAGACAGAACTATATTTACTATAAAAGCATATACCATTATTTAACCTTTGGCAGGCCCATCTTGACTTAAATGTTATTGCCAGACTGCATGGAATGTACTGACTCTTTTCACATTTTCTAAGCTGATTTTGGGGCAATCTGGGCAATGGATTTAAACATTATAAAATGTGTTCAACTCTGAAAGCATAAGTATATTAGCCAAAATATTTCATAAATTAACATTCAAGGAGCATTCAGTTCACCTCTTGAATCATAATACTGAGCTCTATTCAAATTATGAGGATGTTGGCCTCATTTACAGTTATGAATGTATATATTACAAAATATTTTATATTGTAATTAATTTGGGCTGTCTTACAATGTCAGTAAAAGCTTTTAAAATATATTTTGATAGATAGATTTGTGAAATATCAGAACAATATTTAAATTTGTGTAGTATTCTGAAATCTTTTTTATTTATATGTTTAAAATAATGAGAAGTTTTAAATATCATAATTGTATATTATTTAAGATCATATATAATATTTTTCTCACAGAATAAATGGGTATAAAAATACATGAAAATATAATATATCTGAAGGACTTTAAAGGAAGAAAAAAAGATGTTGAATATGAATAGCGACATCAGATCTGAGTCTTTTTAGCAGGAACTATTTTGCTGAAATGTTCTCTGAAGATATCAGAGCTTACATTAATTTAATGTAAAGCACCTTTGACTGATCATCTTGATTTGAGATATTCACATGAATCTGATTAAATGATCTGTCTTCCTTTCAGAACAATGTTTATTTAAAGAGTGATTTGTTTGTTTCCCTGCAGCTGTTTCATGAGGACGGTGAATGCTGGGTCTATGACAAGCCTCTTCTGAAGCGACTAGCATCACAACGGCACTGAGGCCGTTTCCAAAACCACAGAGTCTAGAAAACAGAACTCTCTTGCAAACCACTTTTCTTATTCAGCCTTGGAATGACAGATGAATGAACCCTTACAGCTTTGCATTTTCAAAGTTTGAACGAATGATAAGAAGAAAACACAAACTTAATCTATACAAATATAAAAAAACTTCCTGCTCACTAGTTCAACACCTCCACCTCTCTATCACCCTTTGAGGAAGAAAAAAACGCCACAAACACACAGAAGACGTGATCAGAAGCCCTTTAGCATCACAAATCAAACAAGCGCTCTTGTCTCGGCAAAAGAAGAACGATCCCAGCGGACGTCTCTCTCTCTTTCTCCCACTCCAGAGGGGTTGAGGTGTTTTTATCGAACAAACTCTGAAAACTACAGCGTTCTGTATCTCAGGGAAGCAGCGGACTGAGGATTGAAGGCTGTATCTTAATGTTCGAAAAGCCTTAACGGTGGAACCACAAAGTAAAGAAAATGAGGACTTGGTTCACATACTGCTAGCTACAGCTATTTATATATATAGAAGATATGATATATTCTTGTTTTCCTTTTATCTTCTTTCTCTAGGGCAATAGTAACCGTTTGAATATACGTACTTGACGGCAGCCATTCCCTTTATGTTCCACTCCATCATCAGCCTTTCATGCTACAAAAGCCACAATAAGAAAATGTACCACTTACATTACGGGGCTGAAATTTGAGACAACTTTGCCATGGTTGTAATCCATTCCAAATATTTTTTTTTTGTTAATTTTTTTTTTTGGGGGATGATTTGATATGCTCTAGAGCCTCGGGGAGGCTGTTTTTTTTGTTTTGTTTTTTTTTTATATAGAATGCTGCTTGTGTCTCCACATAATTTATCAACTTAGTATAAAATTGGACTGTCCAGTAAGAAATCGTAATGGTGCACAATAAAACCATTTGACAAATCTGTGCTTATCCCGCTGAGGTCAAGCAACGTTATCACAAATTGCCCTGCAATCTCTCTTTCTGTGAAATGTCACATTTTAATCAAAATAAATATACGTTTCATATAGTCAGGCATCAGAAAGATTTGATTCTCTTCGTGAAGGTAAAAGTAACAGTTTGTAGATGCATGGAGTCACTCAGGTCAGTGTTTTCTCCCGGAATGACGGCTATACCTTGTGTAACATTATCAACAAGCAAAATCAAATTGTATTATCCTTTTCTTTTCTGAGATGCAATTAGAGCAAAACTGGCAAAACATTATTACTGCTATAGCTTAAAGAAAGCCACTTGCTCTTCATATTCTTTAGTGAATTGGAGGCCTTATGAAATAAAGTTTACTTTCGCCTAGTATTGCTTTTCAGAAGCAATCCCAAACTATTTTTTCTTTGCCTGACAACAGTTGATTGTACCAGATTCCATGTATCAAAATATAATATTAAATCTCAGTGAGACCAATTTGTGTGAGAAGGTTGAATGCATTTCTTGTTCCAGACATCCAGAGTTAAATGATGCTGTTGTTCACTTCATTTGAACTACAGGGATTTGTTGCATTTTGACTTCCAAAGTAATGGGAATTAACTTCTAAAGTCACAGTTAAGGTGCTTTTTTTCTAGTTATGTTCTGCTTTATCTAGTTACTAGAAATTATTGTTTAAAAAAATCTTATTCAGAAATGACGAATTACTGGGAAAATCATGAACAATTGTGGGAATTCTTTGGTTAAATGTGTGGGAAATCTTCAAGTGATATATAGAAAGTAGACAAATTTCAGAGTTATTTCACATTATTAACGCTCTATAAAATAAATACCGTTTGGTATTTAGGTACCCAGCGATATTGTATATGTGCACATATAATGTAATGAAACTACTAGCCGATCTATGACTTTACTAGATGCATTAAACGGAACATGAACAAGCTATTTAGCACTCATATCACATTATTAGACTATTTAAATAAGTAAACGGAGATGGTCCTCGTGCTAACTGGGTAAACGTGCTAGTATCACTGAACGCAAAAGGCACCACAGCGCCACCTGGTGTCATTCAAGTCCACTAATATAAGCAGAGGAATTTCCCAGAAACCATTGCGCTGAAACAGTATAAAAAGCCAAGCGACGCGTTCGTTCGGTCTCATTCTTCTGCGGCGCTTCGAGGAGAGGACAGGTAATTCATTGATTCGTTTGAGCACAGTAACCTAATGTGGGGTCTTGTTCTATAATGTCGATGTTTATGGTGTAGCTGCCATAACAAGTTGAGTTTTATTGTTATTTTGTTTTAAATTCGATTCTGGAAGAAAGGGAGTTGCTAATTCTAAGTGTGGTCCACGTGTTACAGGCCTCGAATGAGCGTTAAAATACTACTTGTAGTTAAACTACCTTTTCAAATATGCTTCAGGTAAATTTTTAAATGAAAGATTTTATTAATACTTTAACAAAAAAAAACAACTATGTGACGCTTAATTCAATTTTCTAACACGTGGTTTGAAAGTGCGTTGTAGCGAGTCATTACCTCATGTGCACATGCGTGATGATACATGATGTTGGTAGGGACATCTGAAAATATTTGATGAGAACCAACATCTCTGACATGCTTAATGCTCTGCGTGCAGCCTTACGGTCTGTTACGTGCAAAGCCTTTAAGGTGTTTTTTCTTTTTCTCCTATATCTCCAGATCCAGTATCCTGAGGACTGATAAACGCGGGAGACCGCTGGTATGTACACCAAGTCTTATTTTAAATCTCTTCTGGGTGTTTGTTCTGCTTATGATGACTTAAAATGTATAAGAGTAGTGGACAGGAGTGGTTTCTGAGAACTTTTTTTTGCACTGAAGCATAAAGGTTTTTAACTTGAGGTTAAGTTAACGTTTCACCATTGTAAATTTATTTAAAATTTTTTTGCAGGAATCTGAAGTGGATCTGGAGCAGCAGTGTGTCCGAGGTATTTTTCACACACAGGGAGAAGTGCATTTGAATACTTTGCTTATGATGAATTTAAAAAAAAGAAATAAGAGTAGTGGACAGGAGTGATTCCTGAGAACCCTTTTTCTGAGGCATTGTAAGTGTTCATTACTATCTTAGTCTACAGTTGTCTTTGTTAAACTCTATTTTTTTTCTCTCTGTAGGAATGTGTTGTGAATCTGGAAAGCTGTGTCAAAGGTATATCTTGTTTTATATATGCTGTGCCTTTAATAGACGTGTGTATGATGACCCTATTTGCTACTCTTGAGTTTACGCTGATGAAACTGCAACCACCAAGATATCTTATCTGAAACACCTCGTTTGAATATCATAATTGTGTTGGGTGTGATCTTTGTTAACTTTTTTTTTTTTTTTTTTGATTCATAGGAACATGTGCAGTCCTGTTGAATTGAAAGGTAAACATTTTAAAGTACTTCTAAAGTGCCTCCTAAGCTGCAGTCATCCACTGTTCATGATGATTGTTTTATAAAACAATGGGAATCTCTCTGATTTAGACTGAAAGACATCCGTGTACTGAAACAGTGCTTGTTTAAGACCTTGTCGTCCTCGTCTTTGTTTTGTACTAACAGCTTTTTATCATTGCAGGTTGTTTAAGATGTCTGCACAAGAGAGATGAAGATGCCATCAGCTGAGCACGGTATTAATTGAGTTATTAATACTTGACTTTCTGTGATGCAAATGATGACCGCATAGTTCAGCAGAAAATCCATGAAGAACACACAGAATTGTCTTTCGCTCCTAGCTGATGCATCACCGGTTTTCTGTTTCTATATTTTAGTAGTTTCTCTGTCTTACTCTTGTTTCTCTCTGCAGCTTGACTTCTGCAGGGGAACAAGCATGTCTGGTGAGTTTGAGATTTTTAAATTGCTATATATAAGATATAATGCAAGTGATGACTGCATAGTTCAGCAGAAAATCCATGAAGAACACGCAGAATTGTCTTTCGCTCCTAGCTGATGCATCACTGGTGTTCTCTAACTCTGTGTTAGTCGTTGCTTCGTCTTACTCTTGTTTCTCTTTGCAGCATGAGTTCTACAGGGGAGCTAGTATGTCTGGCTATGGGAGTCAGCAGCTGTCTGAATGTCCTTCGGGGTATGTAAAGTTAAAGTGACTTGTTACTGGTACCAAAGTGGTCTCAAACTGATGAGTTTGAATCAGGTCTCTGATCTTTTTGAGGACAAGTTAAAAACATTCTGATTTAAGACCATGTAGTTGTGCACTTAACTGCTTGTTTAAAGCAGAATGGTAAGTTTAATTGTACTTGTGTCTTTTTAGGCCTGATGACCAGCATGTGCTGATGACCGTCACAGTAAGTATTTACTCCTTTTTGTAGTTGTAAAACTGTAGCTCTGACCTTTTTGTGATGAATCTGATCTCCACTGACTTTGCCATGGAGGATGGATATTAGCTCTGGCTGATCTGGTCACAGGTTAAAATTCTGATCCTCATGGATCTTTTCTGTTCTAACAGGCGTCTGCTCATTGACAGGTATGGTGGTGACCTCTCCGTCGTGCCATGGGAGTATGGTGCATTTTTAAAGGTTGGTTTCTGCTTGCAGACACTCCCAATATCTTTCATAGGGTTTTTGTGATGCCTCAAATGTCTGACCTGAACACACCATGTAGACAGTCTTTGACTGAAACCTAGGTGCTGGTTTGGGCAACATGTTGCCTATGCGACCAACTAACCAATGGTGGTCTCCTCTCTCTTTAGGGAGCTCAAGATCATCCAGGATGGCTCTGAAACAATCATGGTAATAGAAGGTATGTTTATGACATTTTTCTTTCAGTGTTTCTTGCAACCTGTGATGACACGATTCTGCCAAATGACTCTGCTGATTATATCCTTATACCGTTCCATATATCTGAGGTTGACTTTGACTCTACTTTAAATTTGATATTTGCACTTGTGCTCTTCTAAAATCTCTCCTTGTTTCTTGCAGAATAGTTCCTGCATCTGACTCTTCTGAACAATGTTCCAGGGCTTCAATTCTTGGACATCTTGTTTTTTGTTTTTACCATTTAAATTCAGTTACCTACATCTGTTGCAAATATACAAAGTTTGTAAAGTGTCATTTCAATAAAGTGGTAAAATCAAAGGTCAGTCTCAAGTTTCTAATGTGCTTCCTGTTGTATGTGGGTGGGTTGATTTTACCTTCTATTAATGTTGACTATTTAAACTGAACACACTTGGCATGTTTTATACTTGGTATGTTGAGTGCTGACATCTAAGCTGTGGAAGTCTATTCCTTATATGCCTTGCAACTCAAAACGGAGTTCATTCTGTCGTGACAGGATTTGTGAGTTGATTTATATTAAATCGCCATGAGACGAGCGTCAAATGTCAAGTCACTTCCATGCTTTTCTCTTTAAATTTTGATTTAAGGTTTACCAAAGCGTAATTCTATGTTTGAAAGGAGGTTTTTATTTTTATTGGACCGGTTATGTGTCTAAGTTTTGTCGCTAAAATCGGCTATACCTGATATGCAAATTAGCACCAACCGTCTCCAACATGAGTGTAACACAAACATCACGTTCTCAAACTACTGCGATTGGTCCAGTCTGCTCAGCGATGAGAAAATGAGCTGTTGCCACGTGACAAGGTCTGTGCGACTTTAGCATGAAGTTAAACCTGAATAGTGACACGGATTATATTAAATATAATTTTCAAATTTGAATTTTAGTAGTTTTAATTTTATAATAGCCGCTGGTTTGATAAAGAGTTGCAGAAACCTCTTACAACATCAAGCCCCGCCCATTTTGTACTCCGTTTCGTTCTACTATTCCAACGAAGATTGTGACGTTGCGTTTCAGTTCTGAGCATTGAGCGCAGATGCGGCCTGCAGTCAATGAGGCTCGGATGTGTATATGAATGGATGCTACAATTACATCTAATAGCTCAATGTTACAGTCTTTGCGAGAGCTATATTTCCGTCGGCACTGATGTTTTCACTCGTTATCTTGCTCTCATTCCTGGCTATTTCGGCTGATGCGGATTTTTTTCAATTCGACAGCATTTCAAATGTTTCTACCTATTATTTCAATTACATCTATTGCAATATTTGGGAAGGGGACTGTCAACCACACCAGGATGATGCGACCCAACAAGGTAAAGATATAATATATATAATCAAGGTATATTTTAATATATGCTATGGCAAAGTGATTATAATATAAAAATACAAAGCATATATATAATTTACATAAAATGTAAGACATAACCAATGCGTTATTTTTTCGGCTAATTATTTTTATGAATGCGTTTAGAAATTTTCTTACAATACTAAACAGAATAATGTATTATGTAAATATAATGTATGAATATATTAAATAGATAAGGTTAATAAAAATACAATTTTTGTTTGATTCGGATAAACTTTTCCGAGCGTCTCTTTTAAAAAAAGAAAAAAAAAGAAAAATTTGTAATTATTGTAATTTAACTCACTGCAGGCTTATGTAACACTCCTCTCTTCTCAGTGCCTACTGGGGACATTTGGTCAGGGTTTCCCCAGTACTACACTGGCATGCTGACTGCATGGTACTGCAGCCTGGGTCAGTGCTGTGATTCAGGAGACTGTAGGATTACAAATAACATCACAGGTAGAGCCAGCCATCAACATCACGCATGCATTATTTTATACAAATATTCAGGTTTTTACAATTGTGGAAATCCTAGAAATATCAGGGTTTAAACACAAATCTTGGAAATGTCTGAACATTTATTGAAATGAATTTCTCTTATCAAATCAATGCATATTTCAGGATTGGAAAAAGATCTACAGGTGAAGCTTCATGGGCAGCACCTGGTCCAGTCTGTGGTTCTGAAAGCCATTCAGGGATTCATCAAAAACCCTGAGTCCAACAAACCACTGACTCTGTCCTTTCATGGCTGGTCTGGTACAGGAAAGAACTTTGTGGCCCGGTTAGTCGCGGACAACCTGTACCGGGATGGTATAAAGAGTGAATGTGTGCGTTTGTTCATTGCCCCATTCCACTTCCCTCACGCGAGATTGGTGGATGTTTACAAGGTGAGCAAAGGTCCAACATTTGACATCCACACAGGTCATTTGATCTGATTCAGCAGTCGTTTGTTGATTTAGTTTACCTTTTACCAACAAACGAGTAGTATTTGGTTATACTATAATGTTTCACATTAGTATAAATATTTGCTATTTGTACTATAATTCATCTACTTGGATATATTTAACTTGAAAAAACGAAATGCAATGCATTTCACATAGGCAGGTGTCCAATACAATCACTGTTTTGGGGATTCTGGGGAACATGGGGATCACTGCCATTAGATGTCAAAGCTGTGGTACGATTGTATGATTATGCAATTCACCCTTGATATACTTGGATAATCCAGTTAGAAAACCTGATTCAATTGATTGCGGTCCAAATTCTGAAATATTCACGTACGTTGTAGTGAATCCTGAACCTTACAATCAGTGTTTGTATTTGTGTGGGTGTGTTTGCGACCAGGGCCAGCTAAGAGAAGCCATTCGAGACATGGTTCTGCGCTGCCCACAGACTCTCTTTATCTTTGATGAGGCAGAAAAGCTTCATCCAGGACTCATCGATGCCATAAAGCCCTACATGGACCACTATGATAATGTGGATGGGGTCAGCTATAGAAGAGCCATATTTCTGTTCCTAAGGTTGGTGTGTTCTTTACAGATGCAAAATCTGAAAAATGTCATTTGTTGCTATGATCCAATAAAAAAAACGAATGTCTGTTTCCGTAATACCATGCTTTAGCAATATTGGTGGTGGTGCCATCAATGAGGTGGCACTTGATTTCTGGCACTCGGGACAGAATAGGGAAGATATCGGCATGGAAGACTTGGAACATCTTCTGCGTGCTGAAGCCATGGAAGCAGAAGGTACCTGCAGTCAAGCACATCATAACAGAACTAATAAATCTAATTTCTAAACATCTCACAAATATCTCATAGATGTTGTGTGTTTAAATTCAGATATACATGTCTGTGATTTTCATAAAACATTTTATGATTCCTGTTGCTAAATTACTTTTTAACTTTGCAGGAGGTTTTGCGCAGAGTGAGCTGATGTCAGGCCATCTGATTGACTTCTTTGTACCGTTCTTGCCGCTGGAGTACCGGCATGTGAAACTGTGTGCACGTGATGCATATGCAGCTCGTGGCCTTCAGCCGGATGAGGGGACTCTTGATGAAGTGGCTAAAGCCATGCTGTACGTTCCTAAGGAGGAGAAACTCTTCTCTGCACAGGGCTGCAAATCCATTCCTCAAAGGATCAATTTCTTTTTGCCATAACAGGGAGAACAACATAAGATCACTGAAACACAGAGTATACTTGAATGAAGCAGAAATGACTGCTGATATCTAAAATGCAAATTATACAACGCTGACAATGCAGAAAAAAACTTTATATGTAGAGTTTCAACTCTATATAGGACAGGGAGAGAGGGGTTTGCTCATGGGCAACCCTACTGAAATGATATTTTTAAGAACTTTTTATCTATATCTGTCTCATCTATTTCTCCCAAGCAACGTTACAGTTTACATGCATTGATATGAACTTAAGCAACCTAACCTCTTTTAAAAAAGACTGCATTTACAGTAATGCACTTACAGTGGAAGCCTCTTAGTCAAGCAAGACCACAATGTTCAAGTTTTTTTTTAATATATTTACAGTTTAATGGAAATTGCTGTTTGCAACCTTTTTGTATTTCCATAATATGTATTTCTGAACTAAACAGGATAGAAAAATGAATCGACTGGCTTTCCTGTAAGTGTGTTATTGTCAAATGCGTTTTTAAAAGACCATTTTAAATGTTTTTCTGTGGTAATCCACCGAATGCCACTAAATTTTCTTTAACCTGGAATATTTCTTTTAGTTGCTGTTTAAGACCATTTTATATTTTTGGCACATTTCAGTCATCATTATCTGCATTAAAGATCATATTTCAGGACTTATGTAACAATTAAAAAAAATCTTGTGTTTATTTATTGTATATCTTTTTGTGTCATGTATTTTTAAATGTTGCAACCTCTTCAAAACTAGTTAAAATCATATGTCCATTTTGAACACATTCTGATATGAAAATGTTGAAGTGATTCAGCTGTTGGTGAAGATATGCTACTGAAATGATCATTTGTATGTAGGTAGAAAAAGAGCTAGAGGGTTAAGCTTGACAAACATGAGATTGAAGGAATCATTGCTTTACAACTGAGACTTGATGTAATGCACTTTTTTTCACATAGGCCAGTACGCATTTTTCTGTAGTTTGCCAATTTATCAAACTGACCTGATTTTATTCACTGTACTCCGTTTTCAGCTGTCAACAAATTCATTGCTAAAAGTAACAAGCTTCTTGATTTTTACGTGTCAGCTGTGATAATGTTTACTGAAAGAACTATATTCAAGTTGTGCTTAAATGTAACTACAGATCAGTATTTGATGGATGAACCATTTTATGTCACCAGCTAAAACTCCAAACTTTTGTAAGTGTTTTGTCTACAAATAATGTCAGACAAGTGATGCCAAACAGAGTGGGATTCCTGTCAACAGCTTTTTAAAAATGAAGATACTTTACTAAACATTCATTCATTTTCTGCTTAGGGTTTGGCTTAGTGCAGTTTGGTATTATTAGTTGAGCAAGCTTAACTTCTGCATTTCCTTTTCCCATTGATAACAGAAACCAGTGGGAAATGGCATTGTTACTGATATTTGTTTAATGTAAGAGAGAAATAAAAGATAATGCGCCAAGCTCTCAAAACTCTTGACTTGATATCTCTATATAGATCTTGCAAACCACTAAACCACATGGAAATAAAAACCCATTACATTAACAAGATCTTGTTTTTGAACAACTTCACAACTAAAATATCAGTGGAAAGCAGATATCATGGTCATATGAGCATATAAGAGATTCCAACTCGTGAACGAATATTCCTTCGAATCTAGTCGGTTCTTTTTAAAGAACGTCCTGAGCCTTTTCACGAGCTGATCTGAACGACTGATTTACTCACGAATAGAAACGAACAATTCGTTCGCTAATCGAGTGGAAGCCGTTTTCGACTCAAAAATTCACTCGTCGAACCAAACAAATCTTCAAATTTCAGAAATATTACAAATAAAACTGGAAATGTATTTTTAAATATTAAATGCCATTTTAATTAACATAGATATTGGTTGTAATAGCATTTTATTGAAACGTGAAAAAAACCCAGTAAGGCCACAACCGGTTTTATGATCTGCAATACAGTAATATGTATATACATGTAGCTATAATGAAAGATTTTAGATCATATAACGTTACTACTACTATGTAATATACAACTGCCAGACTGCGTGATGTCAGGAAACACGCAAGAACGTAATGGAACCACTGAATCCGTTTTCCGAACCGGTTCATTGAACCGATTCGCGGAAACGAGTCTTCTCATCACTAGTGTCTGCCAAACGCGTGGTCAGCTGGCATTGGCCAGAAAGGACCTTCCACAGCATTCCGCAAAATAATCTGATTGGCTGACCGGTGTGACGCTGTCGTCTCCAGCTGCTGTCCAATCAGAGCCAGCCATCTGTTCCCAGTCTAGAGGAGAGACTGAGCGAAAGAGAGCAGCGCACTCTGATTTCTGCAGGCATGTGAAGATCCAAACAGAGCTCATTATATACATATTCAAGCCTCGTATTTCTTATAAAATCATTTTCTTTATATTTTACTGTTCTGTCTCCCTAAAAAGAGTATATATTTTTACTGCAAAGATGACAGCGTTATCTCTACTGTTTATGGCCGTGTCCATCGCTTTAATAACTGCAGAATCGTCTGTTTATTTCCGAGAGCAATTTGAAGACGGTGGTAAGTTTGAATCATTTGTGTTTTTATGCTTTTTGAATACTATTTATGCTTTCTGTTGCTTTCGAGCATGTGATGGAGTCACCATAGACCTGATATGCCATTTTAATGGCTTGGCAACAATGGTGTGTTGCATTCATTTATTAATAATAATAATAATAATAATAATAATTTTAAATCTTAGTCTTGGTTTAGATAGTGGTTATCTTACAACAAATAGTCAAGGCGTCATGGATGAATAATGGTCACTGGACCAAACGTCCTTGATTTAATCTGATCTTACTCATAATTATGCATATATGCATGCTAATAATAAAGCTTTTAATTTTATATTCATGTCACACATGCACATTTCAGACACCTGGAGGAGCCGATGGGTGGAATCCAAGCATAAATCAGACTACGGGAAGTTTGTGCTCTCTGCAGGCAAATTTTATGGCGATGCCGAGAAAGATAAGGGTGAGTGTTGCTTTATTTATTACAGGAACCAGATAATTGACACCGGTTTGTTTGAATTTGTGGTTTCCTCCGTTTCGCATTATTTTATGCTCTGAATAATATGCCAGGGGAGTGGCTACTGTCCGTGACGTCATTCCCTCTGCTCTATTGAGCTGCAGGCTTGTAACACCATCTGATATTTACTATGTTTCAAAACATTACAAAACCACGTGTACTGTAGGGCCCAGTTACCCTGGCACAGAATAAATTTAGTCCCATTTTTCTCCAACTTTGTGCTTTGCCGTGGTTGAGGAAAATAGCATGCTTTAAAGACTGTGTGAAATCAAAATGACAAACACATCTAATTAAAATATATATATTTGAGGCTGTATGTATCTCATTTACAGATTTTTTTTCACATTCAAATGGACAGTCTTTCAAAAAAATTGACCAAAAATGTTGTTGATTTGATATTTCAAAAATATTGGTTGTTTAAACATTAAATGTTACATATAGTATTTTAAACTTGTACTTTTCAATGAGAACAGTAACAGTAAAGAGACATGTGACATGATTGAATTTGTTTATATGACTGAAGGTGTTTTGCCTATCTTATAACATTCATATATGTTTTTGTTGCACGTTATGTGGAGGACAGTGTTGGGCAGAATGTGAAATAACAAAATATTTAAATAATGTAGATAACAGATTAAAATTAATTATTTTTATAATTAACATGATTTAAGTCATTTTTTGATTATTACATTCGATTAATCGAAGAAATAATCTGCAGATTAATCCATTTTTAAAATAATCGTTATCTGCAGCCCTATATTTGGAACTATTTTCTATCCAATTAATAAAAGAAACAGTCAAAAGATTAATTAAATATTAAAACTATCAATCGACAGTTATAGCCCTACTCATCAGATGATTTCTATGGGGATTTTAATAACTGAAAAGTTATTAAAAGTTACTCGGATATCTCACTGTGAACTTGCAGGTCTTCAGACCAGTCAGGATGCTCATTTCTACGCGCTGTCATACCGCTTTGCTGATTTCAACAACAAGGATCAGCCCCTCGTGATCCAGTTCACTGTAAAACACGAGCAGAGCATTGACTGTGGTGGAGGCTACATCAAACTTTTCCCATCAGACCTCAAACAGGAAGATATGCATGGAGACTCCACATATAATATCATGTTTGGTGAGTATCTTAATAACCACCTGATGAACATTTGAAACATTTTGTGCTTTTGGACACACAAGATGATTTAACTTGTTTTATCTCTTCCAGGTCCTGACATCTGTGGCCCTGGAACCAAGAAAGTCCATGTAATCTTCAATTACAAAGGCAAAAATCATTTGATCAACAAAGACATTAGATGCAAGGTAATTCTATTGTTCATGTATTTCTTTTTTGTCCCATAATGCTTCATGGCACCAGTCCTGCAAGCTCATATACCATGTATTTTATCATCCAGGATGATGAATACACCCACCTGTACACGTTAATTGTCAATCCTGACAACACTTATGAAGTCAAGATTGATAATAAGAAGGTAGAGTCTGGATCTTTGGAAGAAGACTGGGACTTCCTGCCTCCCAAAAAGATCAAAGATCCCGAAGCGAAAAAGCCTGAGGACTGGGACGAGAGAGAGAAGATTGACGACCCCGATGACAAGAAACCAGAGGTAAGGACACTGTCCTTGTTGTTTGTCCAGAAACCAAACAGATTCTTTCTATTATTTGTCGCAAAACAGATGAACTCTAAACCACTATTTGGGGTAAATATGCACAGATCACCAAGTAAATTAGTGCATGCACTGGACTTCCTGTATCTCAACAACAGCTGTTCCAATATAAAGTATAACATTTTATGTTCCTTGCTAATATCATCTTTGTCTGTATGTTTCTGTAGGACTGGGACAAACCCGAGAACATCCCTGATCCTGATGCCAAGAAGCCTGATGACTGGGACGATGAGATGGATGGGGAGTGGGAGCCGCCCATGGTCACCAATCCAGAATACAAGGTACTATTGTTTCTTTAGTTATGGTTTCTGGAATGGAATCTTTTCTTCCGTATTGTGACATACATCTGAGTAAAACGGATTATCGAAAATGTATGGCAGGGTCTTAGTTCTATCCATCGGTTGTTGATTGGATGGCGGTTGTGGTTGATTTAAAAGGAAGGGTGGGTTTATGATTGACGAAGCCTGGAGTATGAAACATATAGGCTACATGGATAAATCATTCACAATAAGATCAATAACATGCATTTATAAAATTGATAGGGTGAATTTCCATTTCATGCCTGCTTTAATATTGAAAAAAGTTGCAGATTATGCCTAAAAACTTTATTTTGTCACAATGAATACTGGTTCTTTTTGCTGTTTTATTTCATAAATTTAATTTTTCATCTTTTCAAGGGTGAGTGGAAACCCCGCCAGATTGACAATCCTGCTTACAAGGGGAAATGGGTGCACCCTGAGATTGATAACCCCGAGTACACTGCTGACAACGAAATCTATAAATACGATAGCATCGGAGTGATTGGACTGGACTTGTGGCAGGTAGCAATTTGCTTTGTGTCTCAAACACAATTACAGTTTTCAGGTATTTAATACTGTTTATTGACACATTCTATACCACCTTTCCTTGTATTTTATATTTTAGGTGAAATCTGGCACAATTTTTGACAACTTCCTCATTACTAATGACCCTAAGCTGGCAGAAGAGGTTGGCAATGAGACTTGGGGTGCCACAAAGGTATGTTTCTTCACTTATTATGTTTCCATCCTAAATCATTTTTCACTTAATTGTAGTTTTTAATAGAAATTTCTCATTTTTATCTATTGTTTATTTTCCTCTCAGGATGCTGAGAAGAAGATGAAGGAAGGTCAAGAGGAGGAAGAGAGAAAGAAGCATGAGGAAGAGGAAAGTACAAGAAAGGAGGAGGCAAAGGATGAAGAGGAAGAAGATAAGGAAGAGGAAGAAGAGGAGGAGGAGGAGGAGGAAGAGGAAGAGGAAGAAGAAGAAGAAGAGGAGGAGGAAGAGGAAACAGACTCTAAACTCAAAGACGAGTTGTAGATTTCAACAGGAACTTGTGAAGAAATGCACCATGACTAATGGGGTGCAAGGCAGAGAACTGGACTAATGCTGGACATTCCTTTTTGTTGTCTGTCGGATGATTCCGGCAGGATTTATTTTTTGTCTCTACTACAAACCTATTTATAGATTAACTTTTTTCATCATTTTCATTTGCATGATGTCAAGCAAAGTCCCAAGCATTTTCAGTTGGGCAGGGTTGAAGGCAGCCAACATGAAAATCACACATCCCCATCTGTAGTGTGAGATATGATCCATAAAAATTCAACGCTCATGTTTACAAATGTCAGATATCCTGTTTGCTAAGCAATTCTGTGACATGAAACTTGAATCATAACAGTCATCAACTGGTAGCTACAATACACTAGAATAATTACCTCAAAAACCATTATCGTTATCTATTTTGTTAATAATATGGAGCAAATTTGAGGTACTGTTGCCGCCATTTCGTTCCCATTTCACTTCTGTTACAGAATATGCCGAGTTGTTTAGATAGATGTCATTTCATCTGCAACATTTTGGTTTGACACAGTTGTGTGTGTGTGTGTGTGTGTGTGTGTGTGTGTTGGGTTTGAGAGAGTCCTCACTTTATTGCATGTTTCATCTTAACCCAAACCTCAAATTCATAACCTTTTCCTCACTCTTAATATCAATCTATCAGTGACCAGGTTAAAATCTTGGTCGTATACTTTCCTAAACACACTGTGGATCTCACAAGCTGATACAATTTTGATCTTGCCCTGGTCAGCAAGCAAATTCTGACTCACCTGGTTTCTCAAGAGTTGAAATGAAGAATTTCCATGTCTGACTGACTGAATGTTTGGGGAAAGTGAATTAATATCAACATTCTCTGATTTCTCGGAGTAGCTGCAAAACTCTTGCGTGTTTGCTTTGGTTCTTTTCATTAACCGAATTGCTGATTTATTGAATTTGGCAAATATGGTAATCAGGCCCAAGCTGAACCTGAAGTTAGGAAAAATGGAAAGCTTGTGAGATTTCAAGGGTGTTACGAGGAAAGTTCCATAGCGATTCTAGTAACACTTCTGCTCTCCAACAGAGATTTCACAGCCATTGTGAATATTGCACTGCTGTACTGCTTCAGTCAGGATACTTCTCCCAGCAAAATAGATTGTGACCTTTTTTTTTAAAGATATATTTTGTACTTTTTGTGTTTGAAGGATGTTCCTTGACATATTGAGAAGGAAAGCTCTAGTATGAAAGTTGTTGTCCAATAATAAAACTACAAAAAGAGTAATATACCCAAGTGTCTTGACTGTAGTTTTTCATTACGTAAACTAAATAAATTATTGTAAATTAATTACTTTACTCTTTTAAAAATGAATAAATAATCTTATGAATCTAATAATTGAATACACTTAATTTCACAGCAAATGTGCACTTTTTGACTTTGTAGAATATTGCTTTTATGAGTAAAATATGTCTGGTTAAAATTTACATGGTGTGTGTTTTTTTTTTTTTTTTGTAGTCAATAAGCTGTTTTGTGAAGTATAGGGGGACTAGGAGTGACACTTAAAATTAAGATGACACAAGTTATCAATTTATTAATTCAAACAAACATGAAAATAGACCACTTTGTAAATAGACAACTACATTTTTAATTAATGTTTTAAAATGTTAAATAAAATAATATTTTTTAAATGAAAAATAAAGGGGCAAATTTAAAACTGTTCAATTAATCTTTTGTGGAAATGTGAAAATTAACCACACACTTTTTTTTTACATACAATTTTTTTCATGCGCCGGAAGTCTACAGGCAAAAGAAATTAAAAATGTCAGTTTTGGTCAAATTTGAGGTTTTCACAAAAATGAGTTCATTAAGCCCTCTTCTAGTGATCCCAATGCTCCAAATAGTAATTAAACATCTAAAATGATCTTTATTTGTACGTTTTCTGAGAGGAGTACCTTTTTCTCTGCGCACTTCTAGACGGCTGCTGCTGCTTCTCACCACCACAAGTTGTAAGTCTATTGTTGCAAAGCGCAGCATTGCAGCTTTGTGAATATTCATATAGAATTCTCCATGACATGAGTCCAAACCAGTTAAATATTATTTTTAAACCCATGCTGATGAAAACAAAACGATCGCGCTGACTGACATTTGCAAAGCGCGTGCATAAGACGCGCCTTTCCGCGAGCGCGCGATCTCCCTTATTAAGAACATTATTGCGAAACATGTATTGGCGAGATTCACACAATCATAATCTGTTATGTCTTACATGAACGTTTAGTTAATGGTTTAGGGGAAATATGATGTGTAACATTATATTTGATCCATGCATTACAGTAGGTCTTAATATAGATCTGTCTCAAATTGAGACTCTCAGTGCTAATCATACATTAAAAGAAAAGACGGAATCACTCGCTGCTCTTGATTAAACTACTGTTTATTTGCATCTTTGTTCTTATTTTTAATAACAAAGATAAAATACAAATAGCTATATTGTGATTAATAATATAGTAATTATTATTAAGAAAAGAAATGGAGGAAAATATGCAACGTTGCTTGGTGATTTTGCTTTGGAATCTTTAACTCGATTTTTCTCAAAAACAGATCTGCTGCCTCTATCGCCTTCAAACGGCTTTTTTTATCCGATTCCAACAAGTCACATATAATTTTGAAGGTATTTTAATGGAGAATGTGATAATAAAAATAACTCATTTTTGAAAATTTGCGCATTCCGACTCATTTTGCCAGAACGGGTCACACACACACACACACACACACACACACTTCTGGGTTTTAGCACTACAAACTGAACAATTCACGGAGTCCTCATCCACTGATAATTCCCGCGCCAGGTTTTGTATATCCTTCTGCTCTACCGAGAACTCCAGTGTCTAGTTTTGCAGTGCCATCGCATGTTACCCACCGCCTACAGATCCACTGAAAAATCCATTGCCGGGTTTTATTCATCCCCAATCCACCAAGTAATCCAGTACCAGGTTTTGTAGCATCCCTATATTGCCCATTGCCTATCGCAACGCAGGATGAACTAGTGGGAACAGAAACACTATGGCTGCCAGTCTCTCCCTGACTCAGGTAACCTCCCTTTCTACACAAATATAGCGCTCTCCAAACCACTTTCCAGCCCGTTTCGTACGTCTATCAGATCCGTTAAACTTTATTTTGGCAGTTTAGGGTGGAAAATGATCCCACCCTGCTATCTGAACGCAGCTGTTTAAAGTTGTTTTCAGCCATTTGCTTGGGCAGAGAAAAAGTTTCAGTGTGATATTTTAGAGACTTGCGTAAGGGCGTAGCTTAGTGTGTCAGTGTTGAACTAAGCTGTTTAAAGTTTATTGATTTTTTTTCAGCTTTTGCATGTCATGAGATCATCCAAAGTTACTGTACATTTTTAGATCGGCTTGTATTTTTACGTGTCTCGGCTATGAACGTGCGAAAGTGCTTTTAAATATGTCTTTGCCTATATGAAAACTTAACAGAGGAGCATTGACGAATACTTCTTCAATTTATGTCACAATAACTCAAGTTGTAATATTAAAAACGTATTTCACTTATATCTGACATTGGTGTTTGGATTACTGGTGTGTTTTAGTGCAATAAACCATGCTCGGTGTTTCTAGAGGCATTGAAAAGCAGCAGGAAGTTTTGCTTCACTGCTAGCTTACTTTTTCTCTCTTCGTGTATTAATAAATAGGAACTAGTCGTTGTTTTATGCAAATATGGCATGTACTATCCTGTTGGAGTCATTTTGTTGTATTTTTCACTTTTGTGGACTTCGTTATTCTATCTATAGCAACTTTTTGCCTCTTATCTAGAGTCTGTAAACTAATTAGCCAGCTAGCTAAAGCATTTTGACACTCGCTAGCTGGCTAAACAGATCATTAACCTTCAAAAAAGGTTATAGTCGGTTATTAACTTGTCTTAATAACATTTTAAAGAGTCAGAAATGTCAAACCAGATAAGTGTGAACTTATTTCCGGTGTGGTCTTTGTGTATTATGAAATTTTAATGAAATGGCTTCAGTGACACTCATACAGCTGTTCTTCTGTAAGCATAAGCATATGCATTACATGCATAGAGTTTGTTTTAATAGTCTGGAGGGATCCATGCATTGATTAGATTGATGGTCTAAAATGTTCCTCATTTTAGTTTGCGTGTTTGCTTTTTTTATTGCTTTAAGAATAATACTTCTTTAATGGCAAGGATGGTTGTAGTGTTGACCACTTTGCAGCTGATGGTGTGCTCAGTTTTAGAAGCAAGGCACACATGCATGAAATATGCATTGCAGCATTATCTCATCAAGAAGACTTTAGACAGAGCAAGAGACATGTCTGATATGTCTTGGGTCTCTTCTGCTTTCTATGATTCCAAGATCATAGGGTTTTTTGAGGCATATTGCAAGGAGGGAGAAGACAACCATTAAATGATCCAAGACAACCATTAAATGATGATTCATGATATCCATGAATAATCATATTCAAAATGTTAGTTTTTTTAAATTCATATTTTATATTTTTCAATTAAAAAAAAAAAAGTTGTATAAAAAAATCCATATTTCATATTTTCATATTTGCAGCTTTAATTTCACCACATTATTTCTGCAATTGTTTAAATGCATCTTTTAGTATTTTTTTTTTTTGTGTGTGTGTTGACTTTACAGTGTAAAGACAGAATGACAGAAAGACAGATTAGGATGCCAATATAATTCTGTAGATTTAGTTGATTGTATTTTTTGTTGTATGTTTAATCATGGTTTACTAAGCCTTTGCTTTGTAGGAGCGTGGTAATTGTAAGTAGAACATGCCAGAATAAGTTTCAGGAAATGAGTTGGAATCAGAACGGCCTGAAAGGCCAAAGTGGTTGGAGTTTTTTTTTTTTTTTAAAGAAGCACAACAAAAACTCCTACTCCTTTCTCAGCGGGGCAAGGAAATGTTTGGTGGCACTTTGCTGAATATTGTGTGCCAGCATCACATTAGCATGCACCAGTAACCACCTGATGGGAGACAGACAGAGCTGTTGAACTACAATCAAAAAACAGTTGGGATCTGGCAGAACTTAATCTAACATGGCCAGAAAAGCAATTTAATGCTTATGCATCATGGTGATGCAGATGTCCGATATGTAAGATCATATGAGCTCCTAATAGCTTTTGATTGGCAGAGGGGTTGACGTTTACTAAAAACACCATTTAACAATCATGATTTGGTCTCCGTAATGCGTCTGATTTCACTTGATCCGTCCATATGTTATAAATTCGCCTTTTGGCCGCGACTAAACCCAATGTCGACGGTTTGGCTTGCGGTCAGCTGCGCAAATGTGCATTACTCTGCCCAACTTTTGTGAATCACAACTCAACAAAGCTCAGTGATTATATTGTGCAGAGAATGGCAGGCGACTTAAGAAAGCCTCCGTTTATGTGTGAATGGGTGTGTAATCAACATCTTTGAATACGGAAAGGTGTGTGAGTGCTTGAAGTCATTGTGAGATCGTTTATAAATGTTCACCTGGTTGCCAGATGGCTTTAACATTTCCTTTTCAGAGGTCTGAATGCATCAATGCTGCCAAGAAAGTCAACAGTTTAGAAAGAATGCGCTGTTTAATTGGCTTATTTATGTCCTGGTTTTATCAGTTTGACGTGTTTTAGAGAGATTGAACAATGTCTTCGGAATCATTTTAATCAAGTTGTGTGTTATTTCGTTGCAGCTTTCAAGTGGGAATCCTGTCTATGAGAAATACTATCGACAGGTAAGCATTTAATCAGCTTTTTCTGTTATATTTCGCTTTGGCATGATAGAGCACTTGGCGGAAGAAGAGAAATGTTAACCTTACCGCACTGTCAGTTTGAGCTAAAAGCACTCTGAGGCTTCTGCCTCCCGTAAGTGTCTTTCTCTCAGTAAGAGGATGCCGTTATGAATTAGTGATGACTTTTGCAAACCGAACAGAACATGGTGAGTGAAGCAGCTTGTTTGAACTAGCATGTGGTTTAAACATCTTGCTGCTGGTTTCTCATTCAAGTGAATCTTTCCAGATAAGTATTTGTGCAGTGCATTGGTCCTGATTCATTTTTCGGATTATTTTTGGATGCTAATTTCTTCTATATACTGTGAAATATGTCTTAAACACACTTCACCTTTAGTTATTCTTGTTAGATGTGATTTGCATACTTGACAAGTCACTTAGAGTATTACATAATTTGAATGTGAATTATGACTTTATTTGGCACAAACTATGTTACTAAAAATGCCATTGTGTCTCATCCTATAGTTATGAAGCAAAAACCTGTTGATAGTAATATTTATTAGCTATTTAAAGAAATCATTTTATTAAGCAAGGGTGGGTTAAATTGATCAAAAGCGACAGTAAAAATTTGTATGATGTTACATAAGATTTCGATTTAAAATAATAAATGCTGTTCTTTTGAACTTTCTAGTCATCAAAGAATAAAAAAAACAAGGTTCAACAAAAATATTAGTAGCGCAACTGTTTTTAGCATTGATAATAATAAAAATGATTCCTGATCACCAAATCAACATAAAATTATATCCGTGGGATCATGTAACACTAAAGACTGGAGTAATGGCTGCTGAAAATTCGACTTTGCATCACAGGAACAAATTACATTTTGAAATATATTCCAATAGAAAACAGACATTTTAAATTCTAACATTTTCATAAAATTAGTTTTTACTGTATTTTTGATCAAATAAATGCAGACTTGAGAGACTTTCAGAAATAAAAAAAAATAAAAACTTGCAGACCCCAAACATGAAATAATTTTTATGCTGTATGCTTTATTCCACTACAGGTAGATCCGTCCAGCAGTGGGCGTGTAGGAGCTGCTGACGCGGCCTTGTTTTTAAAGAGATCTGGCCTTACAGACCTGATCCTTGGCAAGGTAACATCAGTTAGTGTGCATTCAATATAGCAGTGTGGGAAATGCAAATCAGTGAATTGATTGGCGAGTGCTGGAAACATCAAGATGACTTAAATAGAAAAGGATTTACTTATCTTCTTTATATTGCTGTATTGATTTTCTGCAGTTTATTGTGTTACTGTGTTCTGTGTTACATACATTTTTTGTTTATGCTTCTATCTAATTTTCTTCTTTGTTCCACAGATATGGGACTTAGCAGATTCAGATCGCAAAGGCTCGCTAAACAAGCAGGTATTTTGAAAAGCATTAATATTAAGGTAAATAAAAATTGTTTGAGCGATATGTTCTCAACTATATTTGTCTGTTTGTCGCTTCTCAGCAATTTTTTGTCGCCCTCCGTTTGGTGGCTTGTGCTCAGAATGGACTTGAAGTGTCTCTTAAGACCTTAAATACTGCTGTCCCTCCCCCAAAGTTTGTAAGTCAGACCTTAACTTCCTCTTCCTCTTCACCAGATCAGCAAAATGACATCATGCTTCCCTCACAATATAATTACCAATGACTTAAAAGCTGCTGAGTTGGTGATTTTATTTGCTTACGTGGTGGAAACGGCTTTATGTCTCTTGTGAGTTAATGACCGTTCCTCTGTTTCCTGTGTAGCATGACACTAGCAGTCCTCTTCAGTTTGGCCCCGTGCCCACGGACTGCCCATGGGTTGTCAAGGTCAGATATCACCAACAGTCAACAATAGCAGCAATCAAGTTACTAAATAAATGTTGTCATTAGAATTAGTCATAAATTAGGTTGACTTTCAGTTCAATGCACCAGTTGCTTAATTGGTCATTTATGAATGTTTGTGTGTTTTGCGTGTCATATAGGCGGAGGAGAAGCTGAAATTCGATACCATCTTCGAAAGCCTCTCTCCTGCGGGCGGCATGCTTACGGGCGACAAGGTCAAACCAGTGCTCCTCAATTCTAAACTCCCTGTGGACGTTCTTGGCAGGGTAAGACGCGCAGTGGCGAGCAGGTTTATAATGTTAGTGCAATGCAGGGTGTGGAGACACAACTTTTACTTTGTCTTTTATATTAATGTAAAGGCCTGACCACCAGGCTGTGCTCTTGAGCCGCATTTTGAAAGTATTGAGGACTTTTAAAAGGCAAAAACAAACAAAAACCTAAAGTTTTGCTAAATTGTCCATCCCACAAGTATTTAATTCTGTTCTAGGTTTGGGAGCTCAGTGACATTGACAGAGATGGCATGCTGGACAAAGATGAGTTTGCTGTGGTGAGTTCTGTGACCTCAAACATAATTTATTGTTTAGATAAAGCAGTGTTGTTTTAGTGTTATTTGAATTCTATTATAATATTATTAATATTTTAAATTAGCTTTAATTGTATATTTTTATTTTTAAATGTAACTTTATTTGAAAGTTTTGAGATTTTTATGTGCTTTTTCTATTTTTGTTTTCTCTATTTAGCCTTAAATTGTTATTTCAGTTTCATTTTAGTAAAACTAATACTTAAACAGAGATTTTATTGTTCGGTTAGCCATGGCAACATTTTTAATTTTCCTTTAAGTTTATATATATATATATATATATATATATATAATATTTATATTTTATTTCTGCTTTTTTCAGTTAAAATTTTGAAATGTTAAAACGATCTTGAATGGCTTTATTATTGTTAACTAAAACTAATCTAAACAAGTCTAAGCTGCAACTAACACTGTTATGGCTGTTCCCATGTTTCTGTTTGGTTCTGCTATCATAAAGGAAAACATTACTTTGTTTTATTAGTTACGTCTATCACAAACTTAAGTCACTGTTTTTTAAACTCATAAATGGCTTATTCGTATTTGTATATTTATATTTCATCTTGGCTTCACCCTGTTTTTTACTTAGTTCAGGCTTTCATGAAAATGCCATGAATTCAGATGTTTGATGCAATAAATCTTGTTTCCTTTTTGTACAAAAACTGCCTTTTACACTACACTGATTCTATACTTGAAGACTTGTTTTATAACCTAAGAAGCTAGTTTATCCAGTGTTTGTCATTAATATGTTCTCTGTGTGTGTTTGTGTGTTTTAGGCCATGTATTTGGTATACAGAGCCCTGGAGTCCGAGCCAGTTCCCATGTCTCTGCCTGCCGCTCTGATTCCACCATCAAAACGGAAAAAAATAGCCACGCCTCCTGTGATGTCCCTCCTACCATCACCAGCACAGCATAAAGAGAGAGACCCTGCCCACTCTGGATCTAAAACACTGCCAGCAAAACCTACACCACCACAGGTGACATTCTGACTGGGTTCGCTTGGCTTTATACCGCCAACTTATTGTTAATTTAGATGTTATGAATGATTCTTGCTGCAAGTGTATTTTGAAAATGTCGCAGAGCTTCATTAACAAACCATGTGTGTTTGTATGCGTGCAGTGGGTGGTATCTCCAGCAGAGAAAGCCAAATATGATGACTTATTCACCAAGACAGACAGTGACATGGATGGCTTGGTATCTGGTGCTGAGGTCCGAGATATATTTCTAAAGACTGGTTTGCCATCTGCCACTTTGGCCCGCATTTGGTGAGATGCCATTGCTTGGATTTAAATTTCTGTTATTGGTTGAATTTTCCATAAATTCTCATACAGCACTGATTAGATCTAATCTTGTAAACCCTAAAACTGTATGGATTTGTATTGTAATGTTACTTTAGCTTACTTTTTTTGTGCCTGTTTCTGTAGGGAGCTTTGTGATATAGGCGACATCGGGAAGCTGAACCGAGATCAGTTTGCATTAGCTCTATATCTAATCAATCAGAAGATGTCAAAGGGAATAGACCCACCCCAGACACTCTCCACGGAAATGATCCCTCCTTCTGATAGACTGGCACGACAGGTATACTGCTTGTTGAACCATAGGTGTAGATCTTTGTTGTTGTTGAAAAAATGGAAGATTCTAGGTTTTTGTTGTTATTGTTCTTTCATACCAATTCCTGAATCCTTTGAGATTTTATCTTTTTTCTAGCTTGCTGCTGTCTTTCTTTTGTAAGTCTGTTTCTTTTATACGCTGCGGTGCAAAGGTTTGGGGTCAGAAGGACTTTTTTCTCACAAGTTTCTTATGGTCACCAAGGCTGCATTTATTTTATTTATTTTATTTTATTTAAAAAACAGTAAAAAAAAATATGAATATTATGAAATATTATTCACATTTAAAATAATCATTTTCTATTTTAAAATATATTTTACAATGTATTTTTTCTGTGATGCCAAAGCTGAATTATCAGCCATTATCCAGTCTTCAATGTCATATGATTTTTCAGTAATCGTACTAATATGCTAATTTGGTGCTGTAAAAACAATGTTGAAAACAGTTGTGCTGCGTAATATTTTTGCGGAACCTTGGTCCATTTTTTTTCTTCAGGATTTTTTGATGAATAGAAAGCTTAAAATAACAGCATTTTATTTAAAATATAAATCTTTTGTAACATTACAGATGTCTTTACTATCACTTTTTATCACTTTAATGCATCCTCCTTGCTGAGTAAAAGTTGTTCAAAAGTTGCTGCAAACTTTTGAATGGTAGTGTATGTTAGATTAATGTTTTTAAATATAAATTATGTGTGACGGATTTCCACCTTCTTTTAATGATATTTAATTTCTTTTTTGTTCTAACAGAACAATGCTGCCGCAGTACAGGCTGCCGATTTCTCTGCAATTAAAGAGCTGGACTCGCTCACTAATGAAATCATGGACCTACAGAAGTGAGTTACCGATCTTACTTTCCTCTCCCCACATATCCACAAGATACCTAGTGTAAAATCTCAGTCCTGAACTTAACATATGTCTTGTAGACCCATGGATATTCATACATGAAGTAAGTAATTATGGGTTATGGGTTATTATTATCTAATCTATTAAGCTTTCAGACATGACTTTCTTCTCCTTTTTCTATGGAGTAATTTTAATGACAAATGTCCAGAGCGCATTATAGCCTGCAAGAGCGCATCAAATGTGCGAGCGCAAATCTCTCTGCTCGCAGGTGGATTCCCATTCACTCTCACAGAAAACGGACACGCTCTCTATCGGTCAGACATTACATGTGTGTGTGCTCAAAAATGATCTTCTCTCCTGAATTTAATGTTGCCATAAGCGCAACCTGGAGTGTGGGCATCCAGTGGCAGAAACATAAATTGGCGCATATGCCAACGAATGTAAATCGGTATTTACATACCATAACAGTACAAATGTACCTATCTGTCTCGCACGTGTGCCGCATTGTCCAGTAAAATCACATCTACTGTCCTGAAACAGATCTATAGCCAGGTCTATAGTCACCCTAGTGCTGAGTAGAAAAATAATTACTCATTTGAATCAGTAAATTTTAACGAAAACAATACATTATAAAAATAAAAAGAAGCAGTTTTTTTGCAATCAGATCAGCTGGTAAACTCCTGGAATGTCTGAGGATCCAGAAAGTGAATGCATTCAAACAGTAAGTTCAAAACAGCCGATTTCATCAGAGATGGCGGAGATAACAGTAGGCTACTCGAGTACAGATGTCAGTAAAAATAAATAAAACTTAAGCAAGCTATTTGGCTTATAAGCACGAGTGTTTTATACTGGATGCTGGGTGAAGGTGTTTTAGATTACGCAGTAGTCAGTGGTTTAGTAATTCTGGAACAGTCAGGTCAAGGTAGCTCGTTTAGTGGTCTTTTGGCGTCCCCCTGTGTTCCTGTTTGGTATCGCAGATTGACTTGTGCAATTTTTTTATTTTTTTATTAAAAGTGCTGTAAACTACTAAATGTAATGCAGAAATGTTCATTTCTACAAACTGCTTTACAACAGTGTATCATGAAAAAATTGAATAGCAAACAATTATTATTTATTTAATTCATTCATTCATTTAGTTATTGTGGCACTATATACATTCATTGCGAACTATGAAAATTAAAAAAGTACTTTTTTAGTACTTTTAGTTTGTATTTATATTTATTTATTTATTTTTGGTTGGGGGAGTGGGGTTGAGTATGGCCACTTCTTTTTTTCTACTTTAAGCATTGATATGCATTTTCATGAGACCGGGCTCACTTTTTAAATGCCATATCTGTCACAGGTTTTTAGCAGCGCACAATTATTGGTTGTACCACAAATGTAACAAAAAAGTTTTTAACAAAGTTAATGTAATGACTTGTGTTTGATGATATTGTCTTTGTTATTTACTTTGATTTATGGAGTAATGTGGATTTCTTAACCGGATAAATTAAAATGATTTATTTTAAAATAACACAGAACAATAACATATATTTTTAGATCTATGCAAATGCATATACAATATTTGTAACTTAAATAAGTAGCTAATAATAAAATAAAGAGACAGTTATTCAACAATATGTTAAGGATTGGTAACATTTGTACACTCTTACAGTTACAACCGGGCCTTTGATCGCAGCCATAATGTTGAAGTGGCCCTCAGTGAAAATGAGTTTGACACCCCTGATCTAGTCTATAAGTCTTTATTATTCATTATATATTTAGCATACAGTACTCTCCATTCTCTTTTTTTTATTAAACCATCTGGCCATCTGTTTTAATTTAGTGTGTATTTGTATTTTCCACACAATGCCCTCACACAGGTGCACAGAAGATTATGAAACCACAAAAGCAGAAGTATGGGTCTGACCGTAATCTCAGTGTGTCAGTGCACCCAAATCTGTCCTCAGGTCATGACAGATGCACTTGAACTGATGAATGCTTTCTTTAATGAGTATCTCATTACTTAATGTTGTTCACTCTGTCATCATAACTTGCAAGGTCATCTCAAGCTGAATTAGATTGTCTTCACCCACAGACAGTATTTAGAAAATGGCTTATTTCCAAGCCAAAGTTCATCCAAAAAAGAACATTTTTACAATTGTGTCATTCTCATGTTGTTCCAAACCTATATGGATTTCTTGGAAAACAAAAAGTGAGTTTTTGAAGAATATACTAGCTGCTTTTTTCAATATAATATTTCAGTGAATGTGGACTGGTGCTGTCAAGCTCTAAAATGACAAAAAATCACCATAAAAATGGTTCAAACCAGTGTTATTTTATATAGTATTTATAAAAAAAAATTTAATTGGGTTTTATTTTTATATTTTGAGTTTTAGTTTTCAGTTTTAGTCATTTTAATTTCAGTTAGTTGCCAAGGAAGCATTTCTGATTTTACTTATTTATTTATTTATTTATATATTTTAAGTCTTCCATCAAATATTTATTTTAATTCATAAAGTTTTTATTAAAATATTTAGTTAATAACTATTATGCAATGTTCCAAGTATTTTGGAGCCATATGGCAATGATTGTGTCAGGAACTGGCTGTAATTTAAATCATTATTCACTGATCAATATATCTCTGAACTGATTCAGTTGATTCATATGAAAGAGTGAATCGTTCACAATCATACAACAAATTTTGGTCTATTCCTCAAACAGTCTCGCTCCAGAATGCTTGGAAAATAGAACAGGAGTAATATAGACTACTACGTTTTATTTTTTTATTTTTTTTTAAATAAATCATGTTTTGTAGTTCTCAGAATTAAGTCACATTGGTTTGGAAGGACATGAAGGTGAATAAATCATTCTCGTTTGAACTAATCATTCGTAATTAAATATTTGTAGGACAGAGGAGAATAGTAATAATACTGAATACAACACGTGTGTGGGTGGCATATACAAGCCCTTAAATCACTTCCTGTATGCAATAATTCTCCAGAGAAGTTAACACTCCTTGTGATGGGAGTCACCACCCCACAGAGGAGAGGTGGAGCTCTCGTTTACACAAACACTGAAAGAGGAAGATGCCCCCACCTCTGGTTTTCTCTCCATCTCTGGTTTACAAAGTTTGAGTAAAAGCAGATACAGTCACCTACCTGTCAGCTCCTAGCACACTCACTCTCACAGCAGTTCTAGCACTTCTCACTTCCTCCTTCATGGAAAGTGCACAAGATAAAGAGTAAGTGAGAAGTAATGTGTCTGCCTGAAATGGAAAGAGCAGAAGAAGATCAGCAGAAAGGATAGAAAACAGAAAGATTGTGTACGATGGGCTGTTGTTTGTTGCTAAAATGATGCGTGCGGTTAGGGATTGCCTTAAATCTCCACGGCAACGGGCGACCTCAGGTGACAGGTAAGAACAAGCCACGCCCTCTTTATAAAAAAAAAGTAATTACAGGCTGTTTGGACGACTTGCGCTATGTTGTTTTTGGCTGATCCGGGCTGCTCAAGAGCCTGTATTATTTATATATCCCATTTTAGTCTTTCTGTTTTCTTGTTTTCTCCTTCTCTCTCTCTCTCTCTCTCTCTCTCTCTCCTGGGAGTCTCTGACTCACAGTGTGTGCGTTTGACTCTTGGTCAGATCCTTGTGAGTTTCTCTGTTGCTGGGAAGACTGTAGCATGAACTCACTGTGTGAGAATCTGGGAGGAAATGTTGAGTCAGAGCTTAATACAGTTCAGCCTAATCTAGGAAAGGTGCTCTGAATCTTTTTGAGAAAGATTTGTTATTCAACTCTTTTATAAGGGATTTTTCTTTCTATTCCTTTTCTAATCTTTCCGTTTTACTCTTGCTAGCTCGCTAGCCTCATAACCTTAGAGAGATTCCACATAAAGAAACATTCCAGCATCATCATAAACCAATTTTATTTGTTATTTTCTAGCAAATGAGTTTTCACAGCGTGACCTGTGACTAAGATAAATATGCTTTCACACTAGAACGCTTTAAGATGATGCTTGGTAATGAAATGGATTTAACATGCAAATGCGTTTAACAAAGTGTTTTTTTCCCCACATTATACATGGATGGTGTGGCGTAGTAGTTAAAAAATGGGCTAGTAGCCAAAAGGTGACTGGTTTGAACCTTAAAAGATGAGTACCATGAAAAATCAACATTGTACTCTGAATCCCAGGTTGATTCTCTATATAGCTTGTACTTTTGGCATAAAATTCTAATAATTGGTGGTGCCAGCATGTATTACTAGTACTTTAGCTTGTAGCTTAGGTTTTGTTGAAAAGAGATGTGCTATTACTTTGCAAAATTATAAGACTTTTCCCATTTACTCTTTTGAGTTGGGCCATTTTTGGGCATCAGATTAAGCAACCATTCAGAACACCCTGGCAACTGCATAGCAACACTAGAATATCATAAAACACCCTATGAAACGTGTAGCAGTGCACTAGAGTAGCAGTTTCTAAGGTGTATATGCATTACAGTATAAATGTATATACAGTACATATGATAGTAGGGGTGTCCCCGACTAAGGATTTTCATAGTCGAATTGGAATTTTCGAATCTTGCCGATAGTCGAATCATATGTTTGGGGGCGGGGGGCGAAATACATTACCAAGAGTCAAGTCAGACATTCGACAGTCATCAATACTGACATTAACACACAGGGAAAATGTGTAACGCCTCGCAGATACAAACGTGAATAATGTTTTATGTTTTGAAACCCTAAGAATTCACAACATTTTTTACAATAGTGCTCTCATTATAACGTTATGTATATGACAGTTATTACTATTCTGCATTTCTGTTTTGAGCTGCGCGTGCTGAATGACCAGTAGAATTAATCATTTGATAGAAGGTTTTTAAATCAATGGGATTTAACTCATTTATCTCATATAAAATACGCTTCATTATTTATACAACATAATTATATAATAATGTTAATATAACAACTTATAGGCTATATGCACAAAACGCCCCAATGCATGAACGTGTCTGCGCGGCTCTGAACTCCTTTTGTGGACGCGTCCTTGACGCAACAACATGCAGAAACACGGGAACTAAACTCTAAAAATTCACAGCGTTTTATTATAATAGTGTTCTCATTATAATGTTATGTGTATATGACAGTCCCAGTCATAGTTATTACTATTCTGCATAGTTGTTTGTCCTGCTCGCGCTGCGCACTGAATAGATAATAATAAAGCGCTTTACTGCAGCGACTCAACCAAATGCATCTTATACGAGATAAATAATATATACACGATATATATAAACCGGCTGAAATGTTTTGAAATAAAAAAAAAAGAAAGAAAATCCAGTCTTTCACTCTGCGTCAGTTTGAGTCTTGTTAAAGTTTTAAATCCTTGCCGCCAAGATGCTCCTCTGTCGGTCACGGATTATGGAAAGTGAAACTTAAATTTATAGGGGTGGTTGGATTTATTCACGCACGTTAAAATATTTATTTAAAGCTTTTTTTCTTTTCAGATTCTAATTTACAGCATTATCATAATAGGCTGTATATTAACTTATTGGGAGAAAGCCTTAGTTCTATGTGAAATCAGACCTTGAGCACCCCCATATAGCCAAAATGGCATGATCATAACACCCCGCGAATATTCGACTGTGAGATTGGGAGTCGAATCAGGCTCCTCGAATCGAAGCATCGAATCATCGACTATTCGGGGACACCCCTATATGATAGTAATAAGAATGTTTCTTGAGCACCAAATCAGCTTATTAGAAAGATTTCTGAATGATCATGTGGCACTGAGGACTGGAGTAATGGCTGCTGAAAATTTAGCTTTGCCATCACAGGAATAAATTACAATTATCATTATTAAGTCTTATCGACTCTAGCTAGACATCAGACAATTAATGTATTGGTCTAATGTATGTAGTTGTTATAGATTTGTTTGCTAACCTGAATGACCTGAAGGTGAAGATGCAGATACTGTGATGAGTGAAAACACCTCTAATGTATTCCAACCCCACATCCCCCATCTCTCTCTCTCTCTCTTTCTCTATGCTTCCCTCCTCCCGTTCTTCCTGACGTTCAGAAAACCATCTGCTCATGTGCAGCTCTGACACACTCACTCACGGACAGCCTCTCTTCTCTCCCACATACAAGCTCCAGCAGCAGATGCAGAGATGGTGCTGGAGGGAGATGCTGTCCATCCTGTTCCAGGCGGTTGGCTGTCTGTACCCGCCGTCGCCACTGTGATTAAATACTCATGTCTGTGCTGGTCTTTCAGGGAGAAGAGCGTGGTGGAACAGGACATCAAAGAGAGGGAGGAAACTATACGACAGAGGAACAGTGAAGTCCAGGTATGTGTGATTTTAAAATTGAATGGAAATAAATTTGCTGTTTTTTTTTATTTGACTGGTGATCCTGACGGAGACATTCAGACGTGCATGCATAGACCGATAGCTTAACAATTCACAATGTACTGAAAGAATTTTTATTGCATTTTATTTTTGAATAATTTTTATTAAAAAAAGAAAAATGGCTATGTTAAAGATTTTTATTTTATTATTTAATTTTTAATAATTTATATTAGTTTTTTTTTTTTTTTTTAAAGCAGCTAATTTTTATTTTATCCTTTTTTATTTCTATTAGTTTTATACATTGTGTTCGTCGTTTAAAGGCAGCTAATATTTCTGTTTTTTATTTTATACTGAACCATTTGTTATATTACTTGTCGAAAGGCAGCTATTATTTCTATATTTTTATTTTGAATCTTTTATATATAAGTTGTTTAAAGGCAGCTAAAAGTTATTTCTACATTATAATGTCTAGAGTTTACTGACCACTTATTGGATCAATAACGGAAAACTGAAGCCAGCTGTTTTCCAAAGGCTCCCTTCCTGTCTGTCTATTTTGTCCTTCCTATCATCTGTCTGTCCACTCTGCTCATCGTGGATCGGTTCTCTCCTCACTGCCTGTCAGCAGAGTAGAAAGAATTTCAAGGTCTATACTGTATCTGCACTGGCTTCCTGACTCATAAATTTGGTGTTTGTAATTTCCATCGTGATCTGATCTCCCTCCTTCCCTCTCACTCGCTCTCTCCCACTGTGTGATAATTTAATTTCCTGTGTGTGTAGCTGAAAATTAGCCGTTTTGTAGACTGGAAGATGCTCTAGACTGCTGAATTAGATGCCAGGTACAGATTCAGAGATGTTCATGTTAGTCTTTTAATATGTGGTCATTTATTTAAAAACACGAATCATGCCAACACTAGTCTTAGAATTTATTGACAGATGGATGGCTAATGAGCCAGAAAAACAATAGTGTGTGTGTGTGTGCGCACATGTAGGCACACAGGAAGAGAAGCCTGATGAGTGTATGTGCATATGGATATTAGATGGCATACTGATAGCACAGCTGGTCCTGCTCTCTAGGGTTCTCCTTTCCTGTCATCAAACAAGGCCACTTATCATGCTGATTTGCTGTTTTCTTTTCTTTTTTGAATCTGAAAATGTGCCCATGACACTTGTGATCTCTTACCTGTATGAATAACTTAATTAAAATGGGTCTCTCTCTTACTGCAGTCTTAATAGGGCAGTTCAGTTGATGTCCATTAAACCAAAAATGCCCATATGGCTTATAAGTTGCCCTCTCAAAGAAAATAAGTACTGCTTAACGATCTCACCTGTGCGAAAGTGCAACATTAAGAGAATTAAAAAATCGATATTGTAAGCTATCAGAGGCAAGGGCCTCTCACAAATTATGAATGTAATCAGTATTTGTTTAGGCTCTTAATGGATTAGCCTTGAAACACTCAGTGCTGGTAGGCAGCTCCAGGCGCTGAATAATTAAATATGAATGTGTGCTGAGTTTTAGTTTGAGCCTCCGCTGTGTTTAAACCCTGGGATGATGAATAGATTCTATTTCGGGGGCTGTCGGCTCCCAGCGCAGCCTCTGATTGGACGAGGAGACGTTTGTGCGTTAGACGTGTGAAGGTTTCCATCTTCACCGCGAGCGGTTATTCAGTTCTGCTGCTGTAGACCTGTTATTTTTAGGACCCACTCAGTCACAGTCACCCAGCGTTCTCACAGCACCGCAAGGTGAAAAGGAAATGACAGTGGAAATGACATGTTTGTCTTTTGTCATCATTGTAGGTCCTTTTCTTATCTGGTTCTCCTCTTATATTTGACAAATTTATTAGCTTTTTTCCTTAGTCGTCAGTATCTAACCTTTGCTTTTGTACTGTCAGATATTCTGTATTTTCATTGTAGTTCTTATAGGTTACTGTATATGTTAGAGAAGGTTCTGCCTCGGGTTTAACCTGCCAACCATTACTGCACACAAAAATAGAACATTAGGACTCCTCATTTTGTTAAATGTCTAAAATGTAATAATTACACTACCAATCAAAGGTTCAGGGCCAGTATGATTATTTTAAATTTTATTTAGAAATGAATACTTTTGTTAGCAAAGATACATTAATTTGTAAAAAAAAAATAAAAAGATGGTAAAGAAATGTATATTGTTGCAAAAGACTTCTATTCCAAATAATTGCTGTTTTTTTTTTTTTAACAAAGAATCCTGAATAATATGTATCATTTACAATTACACCAAAATTGTAAGCAGCACAACTGTTTTCAACATTGATAATATTAAGAAATGTAATAAATCAGCATATTAGAATGATTTCTGAAGGATAACGTGGCACTGAAGACTGGATTAATGGCTGCTGAAGATTCAGCTTTGCCATCAAAGGAATAAATTACATTTTAACATATTAAAATAGAAAAGTTATTTAAAATTGTAATATTTCACAAGAGTACTATTTTTACTGTATTTTTTTAAATTTTTTAAAAATGCAGCCTTGGTGAATGTAAGAGACATTTGAACAATAGTGTATTTCTTTCAGTTCAGTTGATTTTAATGAACTGAACCAGTTGTGTATATGAATATTTATTTATTTATTTATTTATTTTTGTTTTTGCTTTGTATTCTCAGATATGTCAGCTATATTATTATACTTGTTTTATTTATATTCTTATTATGTTTAGAACTTTATTTTATGGTGTCCTTGTTACAGTGTAATTATATAATTAAGTACTGAGTAATATTTATTAATAACATACTATATAGTTAGGGTTAAGATTAGGTTAGTTCCATGTAATTATGCATAATTTACTGTTATTACTATAATAAGTATATGTAACTTGTAAAAATGGCACTAAAATAAAGTGTTGTTTTTAGGTTTATTTTTTTACTTTTATTATGGTATAAACTATTTCTAATAAACCTGCCCTTAAATAGCACGAAATCAGAACTAATTTGTTGGTTGCTTAACATGTTCAGACATTCCCTTCCTGTTTAAGTGGGCAGCTCTTGGCCAGAATAATCTGCAGTGTGGACCAGACTTTATGGCCCATTTCCAGATAGCACCCGCGGGCCTCACAGCCCTCCTACGTGTCTACACTTTTCCCTCATGGGCTGATGGGTAATATTCAGCTCTGAAGTCTGCGTTATTGTAGGTTCGGCATAAGGCTGCATGGTGGCCATGAAGACAAATCACAAAACGTCCAATGGGACATTCTGTGGCCTTGTTAATTTCATGGACACACAAAAGTGAAGGCCATGAAACCGCAAGTCCACTTTAAGTGTGCCACTCTGGACAGGGCCATAATTGATGCTCAAAAGTCTGGCTACATAAGGCTAACATTAGAGTTTTCTTTGTTAATGCTTTCTGTTTCCTGATTCTTTTCCTTTCCGTTTTTACAAGGATCAGAATTGAATTTGTTTTGTATTTTATAATGTTCTTTTCACTTCTGTGAGGGAACAGCTGTTAAGAAGTGAAAGCTGCTGTGCTGTGTGAAAGCGAAGGTGTCATTTCTGTGCTTGAGGATGAGCTGATTCTATCCATGAAGCCATTGTGTTACTTTTGAGCACTTAATTGCAGTCTATCCGATTTCATTTGTGTTTACTTTGGCTTTGCTGACTGATGTGCCATTATAACTGGTTTACACACTATCTCAGTATCTTCTTGCCCCCTAGTGCTTTTTATCTTTACTTTAAGAGCTGCATGAGCTCTCTGCACTGTTTTCAGTGTTGATGAAGTCCTGTTTATTATTAGTCCGATAAAGATGTGTTGAAAGGCCTCTCAACACAAACTCACACTCTTTCTCTCTCTCTCTCTCTCAGGACCTGCAGGAGGAGGTTCAGAAGGGCTCGGAGGAGCTGAGCCGTCTGCAGGCAGAGCGACAGGAGGTGCAGGAGAAGCTGGAGAGGCTGGACGAGCAGAAACACTCTCTAGAGGAGCAGCTCAGACTCATACAGCAACAATGCAGCCAGGAAAGCCAACTGGTATGAGACAGACACGGGGGGAGAGAGAGAGAGAGAAATGAAGCCTGTGTGTATTGTGGGCAATATCAACCCAAAACGTATACACTGATTTTAAAAATCCACTTAAAACATTACATGATTGAGCACTTTTGCATGCTATTTTGAATGAATCTTGGATGTACCAGTCTTAGTCTCACATGCTATTTTGCATGACGTTTTCATATTCAGATTTGTATGTGACGAGAGAAAGAAAAGAGTGGAAGAGAAAGGGAGACACAGTCCAGCAGAATTCACACTATTTCACTAGTGCATTTTCGTTTTAAAACGCATAACTTTTTTGTTATGGTTATGCTATCGTTTACACTACTCCGGTGTTTTCAAGGTCAAAAATGGAGACAAACCAGGGTTGTGTTTCAGTGTAAATGGACCAAAATGGAGAGTTTTGAAAACGATGGCGTGGCTGCCCACATTCGCTCTGCGTATCCTTGACGACCGTTACAATTACATCATGCTCATTGTTGTACCCATAGATATGTACGGGTAGATTCCCCATTCGACCGCTCCAAGCACGTAGACGCATCCGCCATCTAAATAATAGGCATCTACCTAAACATATCTATGGTTGTACCTGCATGAATGGTCATGTGACATACGTTTTCAGTTGTGTAGTGTAGACAGAGATCGTTTCTGAAATGCAGCAGAAACGCCAGTGAAAACGCACTAGTGTAAACGGGGGCCTTAGTCCATTTGAATGCATATAAATGCATTCTCACTAACGTTCCTTTAAAAGCCACAAGTAAACTGATCTCGGATCTTTTATTCTACTTTCTGCTCTTTTTCACCTGTCTCTGTGTGTATGTGTGTTCAGATCCAGTCATTGCAGGTGGAGCACTGCGAGCAGGAGCAGAGAATCGGTGACTATGAGGAAGAGTTGACCAGAGCCCGAGAAGAGCTGCTCCAATTGCAGGAGGAGACGCGTCAGCTGGGAGAGAAAGTTCAGTCTGCCCGTGCTCAACTCTGCCCCCTTGAGGATGCTGTTAAAGAATCCCACACACAGATTGCTCAGGTTAGTGAGCTTTTTATCTGTTTCTGTATCTTATCTGCATCAACTGTTCCTGAGGTCTTCTTTTTATTGATGAATATACACATTATATCCTGCTTTTTCCTCAAAGTCATGTTTTACAGTGATTTTACCTGAGCTAAAGAAATATCTCCATTTTTTTGGCAACAGCACTTACTTTCACTTTTTTCACAAATAATAAAAACTAATTTTGATGATGTTGATAATAATAATAATAGGGTTATTGATTATTAAAGTGCCCCTATTATGGGTTATGAAAGGATCATATTTTGGTTTTGGGAGTCCTCAACAACAGGTTGACATGCATGCAAGGTTAAAAAAATAACTTTCATTGTATTCGTTTTTACCTTATTTGCTCAATGACTCCCAAACGATTCGCTCAATGATTCATTTTTCCAAACCCCTCCTTTGCGTGATGCTAATCTGCGGTGATTGGTCCGATTCATTGATTTCGTTTCCATTTCGTCATGCCTGTAATGCCTGATAAAGCAGCGTTTGTGAGCACAGTGCTGCTTTGTTTACAGCCGTTACCAGAGAAACAGCTATTTTTACCGCTCCAAAAGTGCATCTGGTGGCAAATAATGAATTAGCATTTTCAAATCCGAGGGTAAAAATAAATGGATTTACCCTCATAGTGCAGAGCACAGCGTCTTCTCGACATGATTCTATCCGCAGGAATCCACTACGTTGTTTGGGAGGGGGGTTCAAGTTTTCCCAGGTGTGCGCGGGCAATATGCTAATGTTTCATGTTGACGGCTTGGGATTTGTTTTAAAAATGACTCGTTTAAATGATTCAGAGTTGACTCTTTCTTTTGAGAGACAATAACTTTATACACAGTGCACTTTCAGATTTAAAACTTTGCAGGATGTTTTCATTCACTTGTGTTACACACTGCATGAAAGGTAATTTTCAAAAATCCATAATAGGGCACTTTAAGTTATTATCATTCATTCATTCCATCCATCTATTCTCCAAACCACTTGTCATATGTAGGGATAATAATAATAATAATAATAATTGATGATGATAATGAATAATATAATATGGATTTTTATACAACTTGGCATATTAATTGCATTTTAATTGTGCAAGTTGTGTGTATATTTTCCATTTTTTAGTGGCTTCAAACATTGCTCATCTAATCAGATTTTAGAACTGGAAATAACTGTTTTATAAATATATGTTGATTTTAATTGCAAAAGAGGTGACGTTTTTATGGAGGAAAAAAAAAACACATCCACATCCCCAATTTTTTTTTTTTCTGCTGAAGGTTTTCTGCTTTCTCTCGCTGAGTATTTTCTTTTGTCTTGTTTGCAACTTTTGTAAAGTTCTGGCTTTATCTTCTTTATTTCCATTCCTGGTCACCAACTATTAGACTTTTCTTGTTTGAAATCTCACATGCTAAATGGGGTTTATTGTAGGAACAGAAGCGATTGGCTGAGCTTAAAACAGAGGAGAGAGAAGTGACTGCACGGCTTACGTGGAAAATCCTGGAGGAACCGGTGCTCGTCAACGGAACAGTGCCCTCCTTTGAGCAGCCTGAGCAACTGCAGTGGCCTCAACCCACAGCACAGCTGCTGGAGAAACCCAAAGAGGACAAAGTCCAAGATGAAGAGGAGCAGTCGTCCGTGGATGAGCCGCAGGAGCTCAGAGTCACAGAGGAGCAGCCCGGGTCAGAGGCAGAGGAGCCGTCCACCAGCCCAGAGGAGCAAGAGCCTAAAGCTGACTTTTATAGCTCTGACCTTTACAACAGTGGGTTATCCACTGCCAGCCCCAATACTATGGCCTGGCCTCAGGGGAACACGGTCAGAAACCACTTCCTGTTATTGTATATCATTTATAATGTCACTCTCGCATTACATTACAAATAGGTTCTCATGTGTGTCTGCCTTTTTATGCCACTCTGTTTTCAGGAAAGCACAACACAAGCTAACCCAGAGCCAGAGGTAGAGGAAGAGAAGGAAAATGCAGAGGAGCAGCCTACCACCAGCACCCCAAAGGTTGATTGACTATGACAAATCATCATTGTTGACCATTTCCATTTAATATTGTAATTGCAATTATTTTTAATATTAATTGATATTAATTATTTATTTTCCTTCATGTTAACCTTTTACTTTTTTTTTTTTTTTTTTTTTTTTTTGGAATAGTGTGGTGGTCATATTGTCAGTACTGGTCAGAACGTTGTTTTAGACTCTGATTATGCGTAGGCCTAATTTCATCATAATCATAAATAAGTTCATGCTAATGGTTTTGTGAATGTCTAGGCGGAAACTGTGGAGCCAGAGAAGAAGGAAGCTGCCCAGCCAGTTACTAACCCGCCCAGTGGTCCTGGCCTTGACTTCTTCCATTCGGACCCTTTCACTGACAGTAAGATCTGCACACAAAGTAAAATTATTTAATAAAAAAAAAAAAAAAAAGGTTTTAATAAGATTAATTGTGCAGCCCTAGATTGTCCTTGTGATAAGTGTACTATAAGTTGCTTTGAATAAAAGCATCAGGTAATTGACTGACTGGCAAAGTAATGTAAAACCTTTTTTTGCACCTTACCAATTTTTGCAGGCGATCCATTCACTGAAGACCCTTTCTCAAAAGTTGACGTTTCAGGTAAGTATTAGCTTACTGTCTTACAATGTGTTTGCAAAATATCAGTTGACTGCACAAATTCATTTTGGCTCATAAAATGCTGTTTTGCTATTCAGATCCTTTTGGCGGGGACCCTTTTAAAGGCACAGACCCATTTGCGGCAGACAACTTCTTCAAGCAGTCTTCAGTTGCTTTCCCCTCAGCAGATCCTTTCAGTTCCTCCGATCCATTCAGTGCCACCACAGGCCCAAAAGAGCCTGATCCATTCACATCCAGGACCAGTAATGCTGTCACTCCAGACCCGTTTGCTTCCGGTAGTGGTAACATCCAAGATGCTGATCCGTTTGGACCCAAAACGGATGCCCTGGGAGACTCTGATCCCTTTAGCTCGACTGGCACAGGACACGACCCATTTGGAGGATCAGATATTCCTGCAGTGAGTGCTGTAGAGCTAAACTCTCTTTGAAATCTCATTCAGATGTGTTCTGTTACTTTATAGCTTCTGTCATGCTTGACTTATGATAGTGTTTGTAAGATTTTGTTTTATTTTTACAGAAGCAACAGCCAGTAAATTCTGCTGAATGCACTTTGAATTGCTTTTTTATACCTAATTATTTGTGGTACAAACTCTAAAGCAAGCTTTTGAATTGTCCCACATTATTAAAATTGCAGTTATACAGTGTTTTATTAGCATGATTTAAAATATTTGGACGAATTTTGGCTGAATTCCTCCTTTTCCTTTCAGAGAGATGGACCAGCAGCAGCCAATGATCCTTTTGCTCCAGGAGGAACTACAGTAGCCACTAACTCAGACCCAGGTAGAACAAGCATTACCAGGCTGGGTTAACAGTATTTATTTCACGATTGTAATCCGTGTTCATTTTGATGAACCAATATCGGTTCTTAAACAGGATAGTTCACCCAAAAATGAAAATTCTGTAATTAATTACTCGCCCTAATGCCGTTCCAAACCAGTAAGACCTTTGTTGATCTTCAGAACAAAAATTAAGAAATCTCTCAGATTTCATCAAAAATATCTTAATTTGTGTTTCGAAGATGAATAAAAGTCTTACGGGTTTTGAACGACATGAGGGTCCGTAATTAATGACAGAATTTTCATTTTGGATGAACTAACCCTTTAAATCCTAAGATTGATCCTTTAGTCTATACTGTTTTCTGTTGATACACGAACAAAACTTCAGAAAACATTATTTGTAGCTTGTGTGACATGCAATAATCACAATAAACTTACTATTGACATGAAACAAAGCTTAGCTTACAAATTCTGTCAATTGTATCACAGAATTCAAACAATAAGTGCTCTTTTTATACTCCTTAATGTGGCATAACAGAACACTGTAACGTTTTCCTGTTTACTGGTAGAGTGTGAAAAAAATGTGAACATCAGTGGGTGTTCAAAGAAACAACAACTAACTGAAATGTCTCATCTAATCACTCAATCTGTGTTTCAACCACGGAAAAACGTCAGTGAAATTGCTTTGAAACAATGACACGTAACGTTACATTTACCTCAGGAAAGCTTCATAGCTCTCTAGAAAAAATAGCTCTACAGAGAAGCATTTTGCTAAATATATGGACTAAATTTGATATTCATTTTGTTTCATTATTTAATGAATGTTAATACATTAATAAATCTATCATGAAAACTATGACAGCCACTATTTAAATGTTTATATTTCAACAACAAACTGGACTAGAAACATAATTATATCATTAATGTTGATATAAAAACTGCCTTATGTGCAATTTAATTTTCTATACAACTTGGTTTTTATTTGAATGTTGATTTATTTTATCAAAAAATAAATAGCCCTACATTACGGAGTCATTTTATATTGAATTCCTGAGTCAACTGATTATAATTCATTCTCAGTTTTTTGTTTACTTTGCATTTTTTCACATCCTTACTTTTTGCTCCGGTTTGTAACTGCCTACTTTGGGGTTGATGATGCTCATGAACTATCAAGAACTATCCAAAATATGTGTTAAATATATTCTGTTTGTGTACATTACTTTGTTTCAGATCCCTTTGCTGCAGTATTTGGCAATGAGACTTTTGGAGGAGGTTTTGCAGACTTTAGCAGCTTAGCAAAGGTAAGGATCTTTTTTTAACGTAAACAGAAGCCCAGTATGCCAACTCTGTTACAAGTCAGTTTACCCACATGATTTAAATCAAGCTGAATATGGGTTGCAGCTGTTGAACTTCTCCTTTGCATTTCAGTCTAATGGCAGCGATCCATTTGACTCGAGTACAAACAAGAACTTATTTAAGGAGGACACTCAGTCAGATGTTCCTCCAGCATTACCGCCCAAAACTGGAACACCCACCAGACCTCCACCTCCACCCCCAGGTAAGCTAGCGTTTTATCAGAATGAATTGATTGTCATTTTTGTTGTCCTTTTAAACTAATTTGTTGTACTTTGAGACATTTTGTTTCTGTGTATCTCCCTCAAAGGGAAACGGTCCAACATCCACCGATCGGAGTCGTCCGAGTCATTTCAGAGGCGTGGTCTGTTCAAGGCTCAGGGTTCTGGAGAGTTCTCCTCCCTTCCCGCTAAAGACTCGGTACCAGACCCCTTCGCCCCTTCCTCACCCAACCAAGCCCCACGTGACCCCAACCGATTCGCCAGCTTTGACAAAGTGAGCTTCTCCCCCTCTCCCCCTCCTGACCCCCAGTAGTGACATTTCACCTCCTCCAAGCAGCAGCCTTGACCTCTTGACCCCACCCAGCCTTTTACTTGTTGCATTTCTTTCCAGGAAAACTTGTCATCAATATTCCGACAACTCTACTTTTATAATCAGTTTGTGAAAAGCCACAAAACATTGTCATTTTTTTAATGTAATGTTTATTTGTACATATAAATGAGCTTCTAATGAAATTATTTATCTATTCCAAATCCAGGCTTATGCTTCTACTAAAAATTGTTAAAAATGTCTCTGTTAAGCTAAGTTACAAAAAAGAATGTATTTAAAACTACATATTTATGACATCACAACATGCCTAACATCACGCCTAAGTTCTCATTGGCTGTGGAAGGAGAGATAGGGCTGCTTGCTATTGGCTGTTTTCAGTTTACCCCTGTGTTCTTTTGTCATGTTCTCCACCATTGGTTGAGGCTTGATTCCATCTTGCACGTTCATTGCCTGCCGTACCTTGGTTGACTGATTTGCCCTATCTTACCTTTACACTGCACGAACTAATCACTGTGTCCATCTGTCTTATTGGGCTGCTCCTTCCCATTCACTGGTAGAGCACTTCCTGGTTCCACCTACGTCCCATGATGTTTTTTTTTTTGTTTTTTTTTAAGAAGAGATGCAGTCTGTTTTGTTTTTATACATAAAATTTGCCTAATATATTAATCAGCTAGGGTGCTGACAGCACTTACTGGCTCCTTTCTGTATTACCATTTTTTTAAAATTTAAAATTAAAGAGCTTCTGTTCTCTGATTTTCCCACTGTGAGCTTTCTTTATTAGATGATGCATCAAATAAATTAAGCTTTATAATGACAATTCTCATATATTTTAAAATGACTTTTTGCTAATGAAGAAGACCTCAGGAGAGGCATCTTGTGATTTTATTTTTGTTGTCATGTCAAGTTGTCTTGGTCTGGTGTTCTGTGTGTTGAGATGCTTACCAGCTAACTGTTGAGATTACATCTCTCCATCCATGGTTGTCCACACCTTCACATCTGTGTGAAATACCTGCATGTTCAGCATGATGGGCTTTATGAGCAATCCAGGCCTTGACACATGAGTACATCATAAACAATTTCATCATTTTATTATTCATTAGTCATTATTTCTCATTTCTTTGTAACATTTCAAACCCAAAGTAGAACTTTTTAAATAACTTCTAATTTTGTGATCCACAGAGTTCATTTAAACAACATGTGAGTGACTATATTTGCATTTTTTGAGTGATTTGATATGAAGTCTCATGTGTCAGCAGGCTTGTGAGCCAATGTTAGCTGAAAGGCTTTAAGGATTGCATCATGGCACACATCTTGTATCTCTCATCCTCCTGTGTCAGTAGCTGTACCACATTATCAGTTTTTTTTTCTCTCCCTTATTGCTTCCACATTTGTTCCCTATTTGATAGGGATTAACTGCTTTGGTGATGTTGACATTGCCCAAACAATACTTAAAGGAATAGTTCACCCAATAATACAAAATTAATGAAAAGGTATAGATAGACATAAATAAATAAAATGTGTAATTTTAAATATAATTTAAATGATATTCAATTAATTTAATGGAATAGTTCATCCAGAAATAAAAAATATAGAAAGACAAATAAATAAAATGTGTAACATTTGAAATGATTTAAGTATTCTTGAGCTATTCCTTTAAATAGATTAAATTAAATGTATCTCATTTATTTAGTTACATAAAACTGTAATGTTTAACAGACTGTTATGTATGTTGTAGGATAAAAAAAAAAAAGTTCACCCAAAAATGAAAATTAGCTAAATATTTCCTCACCATCAGGCCAGCCAAGATGTAGATGAGGTTGTTCCTTCATCGGAACAGATTTGGAGAAATTTAGCATTACATCACTTGCTCACCAGTGGATTATCTTCAGCGAATGGGTGCCGTCAGAATAAGAGTCCAAACAGCTGATAAAAACATCACGATAATCCACACGACTGCAGTCCATCAGTTAACATCTTGTGAAACGAAAAGTTGCTCGTTTGTTTGTCTGATATAATGGTAAATTTCTCCAAATCTGCTCCGATTAAGAAACAAACTCATCAACAACTTGGATGGCCTGAGGGTGAGTAAATTTTAATCAAAACATAATTTAAACTAACTGTAATAGTTGCATGACCCCTCTTCATTTAGATGGTTAGATTAGACTAATAAAACTGAGAAATATTACTTCAAGCAGGTGCATTGACGGAGTGTCTGATGGGGTTATGGTGTTTGTGTGTGTGTGTGTCTGTGGAGCAGTACCCCACAGAGGAGGACATGATAGAGTGGGCGAAGCGGGAGAGTGAGAGAGAAGAGAGGGAGCGCGTGGCTCGTCTGACCCAGCAGGAGCAGGAGGATCTGGAGCTGGCGATAGCCCTCAGCAAATCCGAGCTGTCCTGACCTAAGCTTGTTACAGCGCCACCACCACCACCCGAGCCACATTAACAAGGAGGAGGAGGAACAGAGGAAGAACTGGAACCACCACAATTAGAAGAATCCTTCCACCTCCATCTCCAGTCACTTGATAATCATCTAGGATTCCAGCTTCTTCTGAATGTCCACTGAGTTCTCCCGGTGTATGAAGGCCAAGTTAAGATGGAGTTAAAGGTAACAGACTCATTGCAGCCTATGTGGCTTGAAACCTCTGGTGTGACTCCCTCTGTTTTTAAATAACCTCAAATCAAGAGCGCTCCACTAATCTAAAATTGTCCAGTACAATATAATTGAACAAGTGTTTCTGAACAATTCTGTACCATCTATTTGAAGTTTATTTTAGAGTGATTATTATAAGGTTACCAGTTCAGTGAATGGAAGTAGATCTGTGTCATGGAGGCTTAAAGAAATCCACAACAAGTGTTCCAAGATTCGTTCTCGTCCATTTATGGACAATATTATCACATTTGTTTAAAGTTTACAAGCAGCTGAACTGGGCAGCTTCATTCGCTTTTCAAAGTTTCAGCAATAGTTCTCTGACACGAGAGGTTTTTATTGTGGGCATGTCTGTCCACACTCAGGAACGTATCCCACAAGCCATGAAACCTCATAACCGCAACCTGATCAGTGAATTTCAGCTAGAATTGAAGCTGAGGTGCTGGTAACATTGTCATCTTACATAAACCACTACTGCAACTGAATTTTACCCTACTAAAAGAGAACATTGATGAAATTTTGAAAAGAACAACCATGCAACATCCGTTTTACTATTATAATCTTAACAGTACAGCATTTATACTTTACTCAGCCTCATTCTGTCCTTTTGAAGAATCAAAATCTTGACAAACTACTAAGAGTCATTATTTGACATCGCAAATTTATAAATAGCTGTTATAAATAATGAAAATGTACATATTTGTGAATTGTTTGCCAGTAATCTTGTACTACAGTGTATTCATATCCTAAAACATATTCTATTTTATCAAAAAACATGTAGAATATAGGAAGTTTGCTTAATAAAAATGTCCCTTCTGTCTTATTCCTAATGACATGTGCCGAAGCAATAGGATAAGATGATTTAAAAAATATTGTGGCACAAAATGTGGAGCAAGTCTTGTCATCTGACTTTCAGAAAACTGATTTTATGAGTAAATAAATAAATGTATATTTATATATATATGTATATATATATATATATATATATATATATATATATATACATATATATATATATATATATATATATATATATATATATATATATATATATATATATATATATATATATATATATATATATATATATATACACATATACACATATATACATATATACATATGTATATATATATATATATGTATATACACACATACACACACACAGTGCTGCTTGAAAGGTTGTGAACCCCTTGCAGAAAATGTGAGTAATTTTAACAAAATAAGAGAGATCATACAAAGTGCATGTTATTTTTTATTTAGTACTGTCCTGAGTAAGATATTTTACATAAAAGATGTTTACATTTAGTCCACAAAAAATTAAAAATAGCTGAAATTATTAAAATAACCCCATTCAAAAGTTTGGGAACCCTTGGTTCTTAATACTGTGTGTGGTTACCTGGATGATCTACCACTGTTTTTTGTTTTTTGATGGTTGTCCCATGAGTCCCTTGTTTGTTCTGAACCGTTAAACTGAGCACTATTCTTCAGAAAAATCCTCCATGTTCTGCGGAATCTTGTTTTCCAGCATCTTTTACATATTTGAACCCTTTCCAGCAGTGTCTGTATGATTTTGAGATCCGTCTTTTCACACTGAGGACAACTGAGGGACTCAAACACAACTATTAAAAAAAAAAAAAAAGGTTCAAACATTCACTGATGCATTAAGAGCCAGGGGGTGAAAACTTTTGAACAGGATGAAGATGTCCACATTTATCTTATTTTGTAGAATTTTTTTTTTTTTTTTTTTTTTCTATTTAGTACTGCCCTTCGGAAGCAACAGAACCTTCTTTAGTGTTTCCAGAAGACAAATTAAGTACAATTTACCTTGATCTTCAAATTCAAAAATGTTCACCCCCCGGCTCTTAATGCATCGTGTTTCCTTCAGGAGCATCAGTGAATGTTTGAACCTTTTTTAATAGTTGTGATGGATCTCAAAATCATACAGTCACTGCTGAAAAGGGTTCAAATATGAAAAAGATGCTGGAAAACTGAAGAATCTGCAGGACAAGGAGGATTTTTCTGAAGAATAGTGCTCAGTTTAACTGTTCAGAACAAACAAGGGACTCATGAACAACCATCAAAAAACGAAAAGCAGTCGTGGATCATCCAGGTAACCACACAGTATTAAGAACCATATTATAACCATGTTATTTTTATAATTTCGGCTTTTTTTTTGTCTTGTGGACTAAATGTAAACATCTTTTATGTAAAATATCTTACTCAGGACAGTACTAAATAAAAATAACATGCATTTTGTATGATCCCTCTTACTTTGTTAAAATTACTCACATTTTCTGCAAGGGGTTGACAAACTTCCAAGCAGCACTTGACACACACACACACACACACATATATATACATATACATATATATATATATATATATATACATATAATATAAATCGAGCCATGGTAAGTCAAGCAGTGATATTTTCTGTAGTGCCTACCTGTTCAGCTTTGCCTTGGAGAGAGAAAATCAGCTTGTGGTGAATCGAAGATGATAATTTGTTAATCCTTTAATAGCGTTACTTTTCTCAAAAGCACTCTTAATGCTAAAATGCAATGTTTCCAGTGTCAGTTAGGATATAAGAACCAGCTGCTTTCCTTTTATTCATTTTGCACAACATTCAGTCACTGCCACATTTCAAAAGATGAATAAAACACTCTCTGGGGATCAATAGTGCACAATTGGTTGCATTTTCATGTGCACAAATCGGTATAAGCTTCAAAGAGGATAGATTTAAACCTAATACCAATGCAGTTATCATTATTGTATTTGCAACATGTCATAAACATTTCAATTGTCTGTATGTAGTTTCACCAGTAGGTGGACTCACTGAGATACTGAGATACAACACACTTTGTGTGAAAGACAAGAACCTGCTGTCAAGGTTCAGTCTCGTGGGCAGAGTTGGATTCTGGAGTGACTACAATAGATGAGCCGTGTAAAGATTTTCTTTCACACAGAATTTGTATATGAAAGCATCTGACAGCAAAATGGATTAATGTCCTCCTTTTTGGATGCTTTGCCATATCTCTCTCCCCCCCCCCCCCCCTTTGAAATTTTGGTTCAGGACTCTAGCTTAACTTTGGGCACAGAAATATGTGGCTGAGGTGAAGATAATGAAAGAAGGGAATGGCAAACGTGTGTCTAATCTGGCTTTTATTTGACCAACCCAGCATTTACATGACATTTATGAAGGTTTGGAGCATTACTGTTAATCAGGCAGAAACACAGCATTAAAAAAAAACACCTGCACTCCTCATTTCAAACCAATGCTTGGCCTTCTGTTTATGGCTGCTGCTTGTTTATTATCGGCCCTGCATATTGTTAAAAAGTTCTTATGCTCTGTCTATTGTTGATCATGTATGTATGTATGTATGTATAAGCTTTGTGTGCCTCTAAAAGAAAACCACTTATATATTGGCCACTGACTGCCTTTTAAGAACAGGCTAATTGTATTTTATTTTTTTAACGTCCCATTATTGGAGGCAATTGTTTAAATATGTTAAGTAACATGTAATTAAAACAAACACAAAATAAATATTAAACTATTAAAAATATGTATGGTGGTGCTTATTTCTCTTTTATCAATCTGCTATCAGTTTATCAATTTTAAAGTATTTCCTACCCAAACAGGAATTTTGGGTGCATGGGACATATTGAAAGGAATATTTTTATTTTTTAAGTAGGCTGTATTTACACCACAGTCGTGAACATTCGCATTTAAGAAAACATTTGATTGCACAAATACCTGTAGTGTTCAAAATTTGGTTACACTTTAACATTTAAATTAATAATTTAATACAATGCACTTATTGTGTACATACGTTTTTACATTGTACTTATATATTTTTTTAAATACCTGCATGTAAATACAACTGTAACCAATTTCTGTAATTACATTTATAATTACACTGTTGTCCCATCCCTTACACACAAACCCACCCATAAACCTACCCATTCCACAAAACCTGTTCCTAAACTTGCCCATATCCCACCTCAATAGCAGCAAAAGTGTTTTGCGATACAATATGAACACAAATAAGTAGGCTACATTGTACTTATTTTTTGATGTAAGTACATAGTAGTTAAGGCCACCTAATATAAAGTGGGACCCTTTATTTTAAGGTGTCCTTGTTACAGTGTAATTATACATTTAAGTAATATTCATTAACTACATGTATTTACTATATGGTTAGGATTAGGGTCACTTGCATGTAATTATGCATACTTTATTGTTATAACAGTAAGCACACGTAACGTGTAACAAGGACACCTTAAAATAAAGTGTTACCCAATATTTTTGCTCGATTTAGTTCCAGAACAGAAAGATAATAAATGTTAAAGGTTCATTTAAAAAAAAATAATAATAATCTGATTTTAGAAATGGCATATAGTCAACACTTTCATGGCAATTCATAACTATGATTTTTGCCAAATTTGTGACTATTTTGTATGATGCTTGTTATTTTCTAAATAGGGTACATTTTCGTACGGATCGCATAACGAATTAAGATTGCTCCCTCCTAAAACAGATTTTTTTAGTTTTGAGATCAGGTTCTGGATTAAAGCTAACAGACAAATATAGCTACTAAAAGCCGCAAAACTCAAATTTAGATTTTGAGTTTTATGAAGTTTGTCTTTCATGAGCAAAGTTGATGAGGTAACCATAGCAACCGATTTTTAGTTGTTTTCCCAAAAATGCAGGGGGCGTGGTTGGATCAAGATCCAACTCCTCCCACCTTACATATACCTAAACCTACCAGTCTCCACCCCCTGATCCCTAAACCCACCCATCCCAACCCCTAGATGTGGATCCAACCCCGCCCCCTGGATCTTTGTTCTGCAGTGAGGGGCTACTGCAAAAATGTGATTATATTAGGTATTCGTGGTATTTTCTAAGAAATCGCACGCTTGTATATGAATTGTATCGAACGAATTCATATGAAATCGCCACCTTATAAAATAGCTATGTTTTCTGATTAGATCGGGTTGGAATAAAGTATTCAAAGCTAAAAGACAGACTAAAAGCCACAACACTGAAATTTTGATTTTATAACCACAAAATTTCATTAAGTTTGCCTAAGGCGGTAACCATAGCAACAGCTGGCTGTTTCCATTAAGCATGTTACATAAACAAAATACATTTATTCACTGAAGGGTTTTTGGTTACTTTAGAATACTTTAATGTTTTATTCTTTTTATTGTTGGCTTTGATGCGCATTTGTGACCTTAAGCCCATTTTGTTTGTAGTTTATACCCACCAGGATTCGTATTATAATTCGCAAACATACTAACTTAGTAGTAGCCTACTTTTTTCATGTTGAATCTGGAGGACTTTAAGACCAGGGAAGGGTTGTAAGCACAGCATTCCAGCAGTTTTCGCAAAGGATCTCTTTATTTGTGGAAATGGGTTTCTCCACACCTCCCTGTCTGCCTCACATGTTGAAAAAAGGCAGTATAGAAACACACGGCCCGCTGTTGCGTCTCAAACAGAAGTTCAGTGATCACCTGTGGTAGGTTAGGACAGGTAACGAATGTCCAGGTAGTGACTAGCACGCTCTCTACTGTCTTACTGGATTTACTATCTTCTCTTTCTCTTTGGAATGAGTTTCTGGAGACGCAACAAGAAGAATGACGGCAAAAAGTAAGTTTGCAATCTTTTTGGACAGGTGGAGAGAATTCCGTACGGCAGATACAGGAACATAATTTGCATAAATGAGAGAATTACGGACTTCAGTGTTATGGTTTCAGATGGTGGGTAGGTCTAACAAATCACTGCTTCCTTACATCAGAACATGGCATTCATAGTCACTTGGATATTGAATATTTAGTAACACTATAGTAACTAATTCATTTTAAGAACATGATGCTTAGCAGAATAATTATCGTTGTATATCCAAATGTGAAAATGCAAAGACATCAATATATCTAAAGTACATTTACCAACAATGTGTATGTGTTAATGAAAGTATGCTATCTATGAAGTAGCTATATCTATGTGTGGCACCGTATTTACCGGTGAATATTATATTAATATAATATTAATATAATTCAGTATCAACCCCCTAATTGTTAAGACAGGATATCATTAAAGTTACCTACTTTTAAGTAATCTATCTAGTGATGGGATTTGCTCTTCTTTACTTAGGGGAGCCTCGAGATTAAAACTGAAATATAACACTTTTAAATAAGAACAATAACTAAGACTAGGCTACTACATTATATAATCTTTAACAGATCATTTGTTCAAGTGTTATTTGTATTTACTCATTAATTTGATATAGTCTAGCCTTGGACCCCTTGTTAGAAACAATTGTCCTAAAAGTTAAGTTTGGGAATTATATACAATTAAACTATTTGCCATGATTCTCATTAATATAATGGCACCATAGAATAAACAGCCATTAGAGGCCTATTGGATTAGTAACAGTTTCCTAATGAATATAAAACAGTATCATTAGTATGCTGCAAAGTCATTTGAGCCTTAACAATATTCGAAGAGTCAGACTGTCAGGTTAATCAAAAGACCTTATGTCAAAAGCAATGTAGCAGGTTTTGTCATAACATGGATGAGATTTGGAGCAAGCTGATTGGATGATACCTGTTCTTTCATGGTATAACCCTATCTTCCTGTTTTAAAACAAACAAACTTTGACGTCACAGCCACTGCTTGCTGCTGTCTGTTAATGCTTAACTGTTTATTGTTTTATGACGGAGAAGTAGATGCTCCCTTCACACCGTAATTTGTTAGGCCTACATGTAAAAAGATTTTCATTTTGCTAAACTGAGTAATCACTGATTTATTTTTATGAATTTCTAAAACACAAGTGTTAGTAGCTATTCAATGTGAAAATACATTTTAGTCAGTGCTACTTCCTGTTTATCAGTGCACACATTAAGGTTGTCTTAATAAAATGAGACACTGGGTATCATGTTTATGGAAACTGTTCAAAGCTGATGAAATATGATCTTGAGAGTTTTTCCCAGATATTTTTTTGTGTTCAGGAAACGGTGTTGGCTCATTACTGAAGAATACAAGATCAGATTTTGTTCACATGCTTTCATTTGCTTTTAGAGATCAACTCAAGACTGAAGACTCATTGGACAGCCCCACGTCTCCATCACAGTGAGTGTGCCACGCTTTAAATCAACCTCTGTTTCCACACTAGATCTATTGTCTGTGACACTGACAACAATTATTGGAACACATTTACACACACACACACACACTCACACCCTGTTAACTGATAAAGAATTGTTATCTACTCAAAATAAAAATGTCATTTGAGAAGTTCTTGGCTGATAATAGTAGCGGTAACTATAAGATTGTTTCCTTTTTTTAGGTCACCTATTATAGAGAAAGATGGGCTGGACCCTGTCATCACTGATTATGGGTAGGATTCCGCCTCCACATTTCTTTTTCAAACTTCGTTTTGCACTTTGCTGTGCCGCAGTCATGTTTTGTGAAGAAAAGCAATATCGTTCATGCATAAGTGAACATGAATACCAGTAGCCAGATTAGCCTTTGTGTTGCAACAGGTAAAATGGCACTATCATGTTACTTCCCACAATGCATTGCATTATATGTGTATTTAAATATAAGAGAAGCATAAATTAGTACTGAGCACGTGAGTAATAATAAATTATTTTTTGAAGCTTTGACTATAGATTCTATAGGTAGACAGTTTTTTATTACATAATCTCACATTGGCAAACTGTGGAGGTAACATCTCGTTAGAGAGATTTAACGATTGTTCTCATAAAGGGCAGGTTCCTACCGCCTCCGCATGTATTATTCAAAGGTTCACTCCAGATGGCTTCCACATCAGCTACACTAAACCCAATACAGAATGAAGCACCATCACATCAGTCAACAGGAAGCTAATTTTCGTTTTCTTAAAGGATTATCTCACCGTAATGACCCAGTCATGCCAGTTACTGTATGGTCATGATTACTCTAATCTAGAGCTGAAAAGCATAGCACACCAACATTATTGTTCTAGATGCAGATAGCTAGTTTGTAATCAAAGCAATGTGCTAAAACCTTTTGCATGGACAAATTAACAGAACTGATGGTTGCAAGTTATTAATTTATACTGTATCTGCAGGTTTGCAAATCATGTCTACAAAATCTCCCACAATCAGTTCACATTAGCACCTACTCAGGCACGTTCAGAAGGGGGGGCTTTGTCCCTGCCCTTTTTCAAAATTATTCAAAAGTGCCCTTCTCGGACAATAGCAATGATATTGTGGTCAATAAAACAAAATGCACTTGAATTCTAATTAACATGACAAATTGTACAAAACCGTAACTAATCGCTCAAAAGTCAGAAAATTCCTGTTTATTTTTACATATCTGCGTTTTACTTGATGACTGATATTCCAGTCTGTTCAGAAACCATAGGCTCTCGAGCCACATATGGTTCTTCAGTGAGTGGGTCGACGGAAGGAAATAAAATAAACCAAACAATATTTTAAACATTTTTCATCAATAATCAAAGCTAGTGTGTCGATTTAATTAAAAATCCACATATTAGGCCTATATATTTTGGAATATTACATAATTCATCAATGCCCATTAGTCATGTAGCTATAATAGCCTACACCAATCAATCATGATCTGGCTCAAGAAGTTCAAATTTCATTGGACAATATGTGAAGTGGAGCGGTTATTTTCCGTTCTTATTCATAAATCGGTTGAAAATGACATGGGACAGACGAGCTTGTTTGTGGAGTGATCTGGATCTGCGGTTTGTCTCATTTTATAAATCAAATTACATCGGTGAGAAAACAGATGCTAAATGACTAAGCATTGCACAAAACCGTGCAGCGCCAAAAGTCGCAATATTGGTAATCAGTAGGTTATTCAATTCACTTTTATTTATGTATGATATACAACGTTTACTATTTCATGAAACTCATAGTTAATGAAGCCCAAGTGTCACCTACAGGCCTATTATGTGAAGTGTAGGCTGGCGAAATGGTGACATGAAAGGACTTTATTATATTAACATTTTTGATAATTATGCAGCATTATGAAAGTGTCTTATGCTCATCAAGCCTGCATTTACTTGATCAAAAATACAGAAAAAAAACTGTAGCCTAATATTTTGAATTATTATTATTATTATTATTATTACAATTTAAAAGAATGTTTTTCTATTTTAATATACATTTATACTATTTTAATAAAATATCATTTATTTCTGTGATTCAAAGCTGAATTACTCCATTCTTCAATGCATGGTCCTTCAGAAATCAATCTAATATGCTGATTTATTATCAATGTTGGAAACAGTTATGCTGCTTAATTTTTTATTGATTTATTTATTTTTTATTTGGAACCTGTTTGGGGTTCATTGATAAATAAAAAGTTAAATAGAACAGCATTTATTCAAAATAGAGATGTTTTCTAACATTGTCAGTCTTTAATAGGCCTATATACAGGTGCATCTCCATAAATTAGAATGTCGTGGAAAAGTTAATTTATTTCAGTAATTCAACTCAAATTGTGAAACTCGTGTATTAAATAAATTCAATGCACACAGACTGAAGTAGTTTAAGTCTTTGGTTCTTTTAATTGTGATGATTTTGGCTCACATGTAACAAAAACCCACCAATTCACTATCTCAACAAATTAGAATACTTCATAAGACCAATAAAAAAACATTTTTAGTGAATTGTTGGCCTTCTGGAAAGTATGTTAATTTACTGTATATGTACTCAATACTTGGTAGGGGCTCCTTTTGCTTTAATTACTGCCTCAATTCGGCGTGGCATGGAGGTGATCAGTTTGTGGCACTGCTGAGGTGGTATGGAAGCCCAGGTTTCTTTGACAGTGGCCTTCAGCTCATCTGCATTTTTTGGTCTCTTGTTTCTCATTTTCCTCTTGACAATACCCCATAGATTCTCTGGGGTTCAGGTCTGGTGAGTTTGCTGGCCAGTCAAGCACACTAACACCATGGTCATTTAACCAACTTTTGGTGCTTTTGGCAGTGTGGGCAGGTGCCAAATCCTGCTGGAAAATGAAATCAGCATCTTTAAAAAGCTGGTCAGCAGAAGGAAGCATGAAGTGCTCCAAAATTTCTTGGTAAACGGGTGCAGTGACTTTGGTTTTACTCTAGGACTCTAGGACCTTGGTTTCCAAGTGAAATACAAAACTTGCTCTCATCTGAAAAGAGGACTTTGGACCACTGGGCAACAGTCCAGTTCTTCTTCTCCTTAGCCCAGGTAAGACGCCTCTGACGTTGTCTGTGGTTCAGGAGTGGCTTAACAAGAGGAATACGACAACTGTAGCCAAATTCCTTGACACGTCTGAGTGTGGTGGCTCTTGATGCCTTGACCCCAGCCTCAGTCCATTCCTTGTGAAGTTCACCCAAATTCTTGAATCGATTTTGCTTGACAATCCTCATAAGCTGCGGTTCTCTCGGTTGGTTGTGCATCTTTTTCTTCCACACTTTTTCCTTCCACTTTCTGTTAACATGCTTGGATACAGCACTCTGTGAACAGCCAGCTTCTTTGGCAATGAATGTTTGTGGCTTACTCTCCTTGTGAAGGGTGTCAATGATTGTCTTCTGGACAACTGTCAGCTCAGCAGTCTTCCCCATGATTGTGTAGCCTAGTGAACCAAACTGAGAGACCATTTTGAAGGCTCAGGAAACCTTTGCAGGTGTTTTGAGTTGATTAGCTGATTGGCATGTCACCATATTCTAATTTGTTGAGATAGTGAATTGGTGGGTTTTTGTTAAATGTGAGCCAAAATCATCACAATTAAAAGAACCAAAGACTTAAACTACTTCAGTCTGTGTGCATTGAATTTATTTAATACATGAGTTTCACAATTTAAGTTGAATTACTGAAATAACTTTTCCACGACATTCTAATTTGAGATGCACCTGTAAACTATAAGCTAGCCTACTGTTTTTTTTTTTTTTTTTAAGAAATTAATACTTTTATAAAGCGATTCATTTCAGCAATTCATTAAATTGATCAAAAGTTGATCATTAAAGAATTGATATTTCAAATTATATTATATTCATCAGAACGTCCTGAAAAAAGTATCAGTGTTTCCACAAACACATTAAGCAGCACAACTGTTTTTAACATTTATAATAATAATGGAAAAATTTTGAGCACCAAATCAACAAATTAGAATGATTTCTGAAGGATCATGTGACACTGAAGACTGGAGCAGTGGCTACTGAAAATTCAGTTTTGCCATCACAGGAATAAACTAGATGTTAAACTATATTCAAATAGAAAACAGTTATTTTAAGTTGTAATAATATTTCTAACTGTTAATGTTTTTACTGTATTTTTCATCAAATAAATGCAGCCTTGGTGAGCATAATAAACCGATTTCAAAAACCATCCCCAAACTTTTGAACAGCACTGTATTTTAAATTTTGTTTTTTTACAGTACATATTTCACCAGTGCTGGCTTTTATCCTGTATACATTAGAATTTTTTCCTGTCTGCTGCTGTTGGTTTCACAGCTCAGGATGTGCTTTCATCAACCAATCAGCTTTGTCCTGTGGCTCCAGAGTATGCAAAATAGAAGCATTTCATTATGCATCCATTCTTTCTATAAAGTTCCTTCTCCTCAACACGCCACAGGTTATGTCACTTCCTTGTGCTGATTTTGCGGTCTGCATCTGTCCTCTGTGTCTCATGACCCCACTGTTGAGCACTGATTTACAGGACTGTCATTGTGTTGAATGTTATTGACTGCTGCTGAGTTCAGATTGTCACTTGACTGCAGAAGCGTGATGCCCACTTTAGGAGCATTTTGCTAGGTGGATTCTTAAGAAATTGGAACCGCCTCCATTGCATCATTGACCAACCAGAGGCCAGGATGTAGTGTATAGCATGAGAGTGATACTGAGAAGAGGAGGAGGCTGAGGTGGCGTGTGTGTGTTTGTTAGAAGGCGGGGAGACAGCTAGAAAGAGGCAATGAGAATATTCACTTTCTTTCTGCGTGATAGTCATCCCAATCTTATTAAGCTCTGCGTTCCTTTCCCGCTGTCCTCTCTGCAGCTTGAGTGAGTGAGAGTGTGTGTGTGTTTGTGTGTGTGCGAGTCTGTGTGTGTGTGTGTTCTGTAGCCAGAGGGAAGCTGCTGCTCTGCTGATAGGAACCAGTACGAAGGCCTGTTCTCTCACACACACTGTGAATTACTCTGCGTCTCTTCTCTCTCCTTTTATTCCTCCTTTCTTTCGCTTTACTGCACTCCTCGATCTCACTGTACCAGATGAAAATGTCAGGAGATGCAGAAGCTCTGTCAAACGGGTAAGAACGCCACACAGCTGAGAGTGTGCTATTGTGTGAATGTGTGTTTTAGCAGTGATTGAGGACTATTTAGCTGTTCTCAACATGAGAATGCATTTACAGCCTGCATAACCAGAAAAACGGGGATGGTTTGGAAATTTTAGATGGGTAATTGTTTTGGATGGCCTTGCTTTTAGAGCTGCTTGTGTTGTAGAATTCATTTGTTAAAGTGTAGAACACAGCTTTTTGTAATTGTTGTGGGAGTGTTAGTCTCTTAGCACTGAGCATGTGCATGTGTGTGTGTTTTAGAGTCAGCTTGTTTGTTCCAATCATTCCGTTGATGATCATCAGTAGTCAATTAGCCCCCCGGGCGGCATCAGCTCTTCAGAATCGCTTAGCATCACCACAATTAGTTTGTGAGCACTGTAGGGTACAAGGAGTGCAAAGGTTCGTTTTACCTCTGCTGTAGTTTCTGAACAAATCTCAGACCACTTCCTTTTGCTAGCCAGGCTCAATGTAGCATGCACTGTTCTTCGTTCATTCAAATCATCTAGCTCTGATATCACATATCAGCATCAGGGAGGAAATTCACTCTGTGTTCTACCTCTGGGGGATGAGAAATGCTGATTGATTAAAGCTGATTGTTGCTGTATTCTAGTTTTACTCATGGACATATAAGGTTGGTTTAGACTTTTTGGGGCCGGTAAATTCATTCATTAGTCTAAAACTATGTCTACTAAGTTTAGATACATTTTAGGCATTGTACTGCACGAAAAGCAGGTGTAAACATGGTCAATTCTATAATACTGATCATTTATCGGTTACTGGTTAATGCATGTTGATAAATTGCATAAATATATATATAAATAAAGACACAACACGTGATATATATATATATACATATATACATATATACATATACATATATATATATATATATATATATATATATATATATATATATATATATATATATATATATATATATATATATATATATATGTATATATATATATATATATATATATATATATATATATATATATATATATATATATATATATATATATATATATAATATGAATTTTGTTTATTTTTTATTATATTTTTGTTACTTTTTGTGCTTTTTAACATGCACTAACATAGAGATGAGCCAATATTTCTGTTTCTATGATGTGGCCAAAATGACAAATATTAAAATTCTATAGTATTTTTGACTGAAAAACAAATAAAACATTAAAATCTGATATCAGCCTATTTCAATACAATAGATTTAAACAATTGTTTTATGTGATCTTTAAATGACAGCAAAGGTAATCTAAATGTAAAAACAAGGGAATGATCTTGCACACTTAAATATCCATTATCATCACTAACAGCAGTGCTGATGTATATTTTAGATATGTGTTCAAAACGTGCATCTTGGCTTTTAAATGGCATTAGACAACAAGACGACCAGCTTTTATTTAATGCATACCACTCTATTTAAAACTTACAGATTATGACTTAAAGGGTTACTCCACCCCAAAATGAAAATTTTGTCATTAATCGCTTTACCCCCATGTCGTTCCAAACCCGTAAAAGCTTTGTTCGTCTTCAGAACACAATTTAAGATATATCCGTCTCCTCCGTGTCACCGTAGCGCCATTTTGGAGAGTATCCACTGAACGCAAACTGCGTATGCTGTTCTGTGTCAGCCGCACCACACGGATATGCTGTTTTCGTTCAAATCAAAGTGTAAATAAATGTAGAAAACATATCCGTGTCGTGCGGCTGACACAGAACAGCATACGCAGTTTGCGTTCAGTAGATACTCTCAATAAAGTCGTCATTTTTGTTTTCTTTGCGTACAAAAAGTATTCTCGTCGCTTCGTAAAATTCAGATTGAACCACTGATGGCAGATGGACTATTTTGACGATGTCTTTCATACTTTTCTGGGCCTTGTTATTTACTTGGCAGTCAGTGGGACAGTCACAAGCCTCCCGGTTTTCATCCAAAATATCTTAAATTGTGTTTCGTAGACGAACTAAGGTTTTACGGGTTTGGAACAACAAGGGGGTAAGTGATTTATAACAAAACTGACAGTAGCCCGAGCCATCAGCTGCATTGCATTGGCCAAGCGGATTCCATAAAGAGCATCCTTATTGGCCGTCATTTGGAATGCAAAGACGTGGCGCACACTTTAATCACACTTATTGATTTGATTAGTTTCAGTGGAGAATGGCCAAAGCCATTGTCTTTTTACATACTCTCAATTCCCAGTTCATTGGTCCACATGCAGAATCACTCTATGAATGGTTGTTTTCAGCAGAATGTTTCAGGGTTGAAGAACTGTAAGAGGCTGTTGGGTTTTATTAGATTAAGAGGCGTGCTATAATCTTAGCAGGCCGAGGTCAGGACCATTACAAATTTCAACTCAATTTAGAAATTAATTTTAAATGGTGCTGTAATTTGAAGAATGTCTCCCTTATATAGAGATACAATGGGCTTTGATCATATTCATCTCTGAGACATTTGTCTTCTCATCATGTGTCTGAAGAAACAGTGGAACTGATTTTGTTCACTCATAAATAATGATTGTGTTTATCTGTATATGCTTAGAAATTTACATCATATAAATAACATGTATACCATTCCATTATTGTAGATATTTGACCATTGGATTTTTGTTCTTTTAAGCATGTCATGGATTTATATTTTTCCCTGTCCGCTGCCTTTCACATCACAGCTCAAGATAGTTGCTAGAAGTTTAGGACTGGTGGTGCCATTATAAGTTAGTAAGCAATTTACACCACAGGTGATTGCCATAGATGTGCTATTTCGCACATTTCTAGTATATATTTCCAACACTTAGTCCGAAATCACATGCTGTCTAGTATTTTATTTGGTTTGAAACTTACTTCTTGTCCATTAAAAATTACGTTCGGTATAGTTTGAATATCGGTAGTATAAATTAAATTTGGATGTACTCCATCTGCGTCAGTTGTGACACTTTACTGTCATTCACAAATACTCTCTCGTGGCCTAATGGGATGGTAAAGTGTGTCAAATACTTACGTCAGAATCTCTGTGGAAGTGGTAGGTCATAATTTACTATACATATGTCCATACTATACATTTGGACATACTACTCTTTTCACATGCTGTTTTTCATCTACTATACAGTATGAAACCAGGCACATTCGGGCACAGCGTCAGCCATGGTTCATTTATTCTGTGATTTGACTAGTCGTGTGATCACAACATGGCAGCCCCCATCAGGCATCCTGTTCTGTGTAACTCTTATTAAGCCACTGGTTTGACTGGAGATGTTAGTGCACATTAGTTAAACATATTCTTAAAAAGTAAATGCCATATTGTAAAAAAAACTGTTTAATGAGGAGGAAAATACTTTTTTCAGGACATAAATCCTGCCCAACTTTGTTGCATCATCACTGATTGAAAATGAATGACTGATGGTGTAAATGCCACTTTAGATTGCCAGGAATTAGACCCATTGAGTATGTGATTCATTAATCTTCCATAGAGTGTGGTTATATGAACTGTAGGAGTTGTAGAGTCTTGTCTCATTGCTCTCAGCCCTAGTCTTGTCTGTCATTGCATCTGCAAACCCACAATTGCAGTTAATTAGCACATGCAATTATAGAAATGTATAAATCAATGTTTATATGGATTTATTAACTCATGTGAGCATCATACTTTGTAATATAGACAGTAAAAAAGTTCAAAGCATTGAAATGAATGCTTACGTTTGATTGCCTGAAATGTGTAGGTAAAATTTAACTGTGAATTTTTTGGTAATGGAGAAAATGAAATAGATGCAAACAAATATGATTTTAAACCTTGTAGTCTATGGTGTAGAGTGCATTAAGCATATAAAGTCCCGTTGATGACCAAATTCTAGTTTAAATTACAAATATAAAATCAGTTTTTACTCCTCATTAAACTTAAAAACATAAATATAAAAAATTCAGTTTAAATACCTGCAATATAGGGATTCTAAGAAACATAAGCATTCTGTCAGTATATTGTTTTATGCACAAATCAAAATATAGTACACTTCGTTTTCCCAGACTTTCTCTACTCGCTCCTCTTCTCATTATTCTTATACACTTTCCTCTTCACATTCTCAGTGTTGTTTTTCAGTTGACACTACAGATACTCACTCACCTGTGCATTTGAAGGTGACATCTGCTTCACTGCACTTGTATCTAAATTGAGAGACTCTGGGGGGATTCTCTGCAGCAGAGAGCCGTGACTTCACACTCACGCAGGACAAGCTTTTTGGGGACAGTGTGAGATTTTGTGCAGATGCTCCGAAGCTGAGTGAGCCTGTCCCCTGTCCAACATGACACCTGATCACTACTTCCTTGAGCTGCTTCACAAGCTGTTGTGTTGCCTCAAGAGTACAATGGCCCTGTCCCAAATGGGATCCTTTAGACCTAACCAGGAAAATAATCAGTAGTGTTGATATGTCGTTCAATTTTTGAAGATGTAGATGAGGTTTGTTTATTGAAACAGATTTGGAGAAATTTAGCATTACATCACTTGCTCACTAATAGATCCTCTGCAGTGAATGGGTGCCGCCATGAGAGTCCAAACAGCTGATAAAAACATTACAACAATCCAACAAGTAATTGACACAACTCTGATCAATCAATTAACGTCTTGTGAAGTGAAATGCTGTGTATTAAATCCATCAAGACATTTTTACTTTAAACTAGAGCTGTCAAATCGATTAATCATGATTAACCACATCCAAAATAAAAGTTGTGTTTATATACTTGTATATACAGTGTGTGTATACACAGCACACACACACATGTAATATGTAAACACAACATTTTATTTTGGATGTGATTAATCATAATAATCAATTTGACAGCCATACTTTCAAACATTGCTTATGGCCAAAATACCAGTCTAAAATTGATAATAACGCTTTTCCAGTGGAAAAATCCATACCCTGTTGTCCTTTCACATCAAAATCTGTTTTGGACTGTTTTTGCTTGTAAACGGTACTTCCATCTGTGAATATTTCTCTCCTGATTCAGATGAGAAAGCAATGTTATAAATATATGACAACGGTTTGAAGTTAAAACATCTTGATGATGTATTTGTTTGTTATAAACTTCACGACTTCACTTTACACAATGTTAAATTGGTGGATTGGAGTTGTGTGGATTACTTTTTAATCAGCTGTTTGGACTCTCATTCTGACGGCACCCATTCACTGCAGAGGATCCATTGGTGAGCAAGTGATGTAATGCTAAATTTCCCTAAATCTGTTCCAATGAAGAAACAAATTCATCTTGGATGGCCTGAGGGTGAGAAGTTTTTCAGAAAAATGTCATTTTGGGTGAACTATTCTTTTAAGACAGGATATGGAAATTATCAATTGTTTTAGTTGTTTTTTCGGTCCAACTTTATATTAGGTGGCCTTAACTACTATGTACTTACATTTAATAATTTGGTACAATGCACTTATTGTGTACATACATGTTCTTACATTGTACTTATATTGTTAATAATACCTTTATGTAATTACATCTGTAATTAATTTCTGTAATTGCATTTATAATTACACTGTTGACCCATCCCTTACACCTTAACCCACCCTTAAACCGACCCATACCACTTAACCTGTCCCTAACCTTACCCGTATCCCACCTCAATACCAGCAAAAGTGTTTTGCAATACGATATGAACACAATAAGTACGTTGTACTTATTTTTTGATGTAAGTTCATAGTTGTTAAGCCCACCTAATATAAAGTGTGACCATTTTTTCTTTCTCTATTTGTGCTAGGTCAGAGAAATCTGACCTGTCAGTGGCTCTTCAAGACTGCATGGTGGCACTGGATCTGTTCCTGCGAAATGAATTCGATGAGGCTTTGACCAGACTTAAGAGCAGGTAAGACCGCCTGTGTGTTTCACAAAAAGAGTTTGACCTGCTGTTTACTGTTTTTGTGTGAGGTTCTGGGTTTGGATCATTTATGGAACTTTAGACCTCAGAACACAATGAGGCTATATTATTTCTTTTACTTCCACCTTGTGTGTTTGGGTGTGAGGCAGAGAAACCTTGGATTGTACTGTTTCATAATCCGTTTGAATCACTGTTCTTAATCCCTTTTGAATCTTATGAAGTGTTTAAACTGTTTTGCATCTGGTTTTATCCATTAAGCAAGTGCGCAAGTGCATAATCTACTAATTTACGCAGTTGTTCTTGTACATCATTTTGTGAGGCGAGTCTTCATCCACAATCATTGGGTGTTTCTCAGGTAAATCTCACATAACCCAAAACCTACTGAATAAGTTCAGCTCTCTGGAGATTCATCTCTAGGTCTTTTCTTCTTCTCACACCACACCTTATTTTCATATGAATGCTGTGTCTTAGAGCATCTCGCATTTCTGCCTTCCTCACTACTCACAGCTGTGGATGGCCGTGTGCCTTTGTGTATTATAAACTATATAATTATTCAGTCCATTTTATAATCTTTGCCATCTTTCCATCTTTGTCCCCTGGGTCACTGCACTTTTGTTGGGTTGCATTCAGGATCCAAAATGAACTTTAAGCCACACCTTGCAATGGTGATTCTTTTGTAGGTTCTCTTTATTTTATCTTATTTTATTTTATTCAATGAGTGTCAGAATATAATGCTTACAGTTTAATATAAACCATGCATTATGTTATTTACTCACCGGAGGCAATATTTACTCTCACAAGTAAATGTGTAAATGTTAATTTTGGACACTGCTGCTAAATAGTTCTGTACGTCTGGATATCAGGTCAGATATTAGTTTGACACATTCATGTGTACAAGTTTGCATAATACATAAACACAGACACGCTGTTCAGCATTGATTCAACAATCAGAGGATCCCACTTTTGCTGCTCAATGTTTGAACTTGCAAATAGTGAAGTCACAGTTTTGTGATTTACCTAATAGGTTTGTTTTAGTCGCGTCCCACCCCATTCCAGCCAGCAGGGCAGGGCTGCTACATGCATGGAGCTAATGAAAGGTACACGTGCACAAGAGAGAAACTTACAAACAGAGGCAGAACGAGAGACTCAAAAGCAGAACTATTAGAATCCATGTCTGTACAAGTTCATAGCTGCTTATAGTGGAGATGATCTTTCTGCAATCGCACAGTGGACTATTCCTTAAATAGGGCTTTTTTGTAGCTCTCTAACAACTTCTTTATCATGCTTTATAAACTGAAAGGCTGACAGACCTTATAAGTAAAATAAGTATGAACAGAAAACATATTTAGCACTCCAAATTTGGCTGACAGCTGTGGTCTGCTGCTGTGTGAAAGTAGCTTCTTTCTCTCCTTCCACACTTCTTGGTGCTGTTTTGCAGGACATCTGATTTGACTTTGAAAGGATAATTACTGATTATGCATACAGATAGGTTACGAGTTCAGGCCAGTGTTCGTGATTCCTTAGGAAAACAGTAACAGCAGAAACAGCAACAGCACAAACACTATTTCAACGCCTGATATTCGTTTACATGTCAACAGCTGTTTTGTTCTGTAAGCATTTTAACCATTTTTAGTACTCATAACTCTTACGAGTTCACAAAAAATCAGCGATGAAACTTTTTACAAGTTAGCTCATTCATAAATTCAAAATGATCCCATTCTAAGACAAAAACGTAGCCCTTCATGTTTGATTTTGGCATCCATTCATTATGCGTGTTGCCCTCATGGTATATTAGAATATAATATATGCCACATTCCTGTTCCCGTCATGCCAACATTATTCCAGTTCCACCTGTGTAAAGGAAAGAGTGGTAAACCTGTTTATCCAGACATCTCTCTACCCAGGAATGTTGGACTAGTAATGTCACATTCTATTCAGCTCCTGAAAGAACTGAAACTGCACTGTAAATAGACACTAAATTGGGTTTAATTGCTGCCTAGAATTTAGCAAAATCAAAGTTAAAACCTGCATAAAAATGCATGTTCTTTTAAAGCACTTTTTAGCCACTTTGAATTTAATTGCAAAAAATATTGTGATAAGGTAAAGAATAATAGTGCATTTTAACAAAATCTATATTCACATTTTTAATTGACAATGAGTGTTTTCTGGTAGTTTTACTTTTTCATAATGTCATTAGTATTAGTGTTTTTGATATAATGTTACAAGACTGTGTTCAGGATGGTCAGGTTACTCAAACACTTTCATCCATTTCCAGACCTCATTTGTGTTATTGATGATGTTATTGAGTGTCTCAGAGGTGAATTTTCTTTTACCGTCACTGTTACACCACCCTCTCCTTTGTTCTATATATAGATCTAATGCACTGTCTTCCTTTGTGTTCTCTGGCAGGAATAAAGACAGCATGTATCATGCGCTCACTTATGCCACAATACTGGAAATGCAGGCCATGATGACCTTCGACCCGGAGGACATATTGGCTGCAGGCAACACAATGAAAGAGGCACAGGCTGTGTGTCAACGGTGTGTTGTCTTTAATTCATTAATTGAAAATAAAATGGAATTTTTTTAAACTTATTTTATATGTGAAATAATATTTTTTATTATCTTTTGTGATATGTAAATGTAATATTAGGGCTGTCAATTAATGTAAAATAATTATATTTGAGATATTTACATATTTTAGAAAGAGAGAGAGAGCAACATACTAGCAGGTGTGCTTTTATTCCATGGACTTTGATTCTATTTCAGGCCCTTCTGTTAACATCCATACACTATTTTCAGGTTCTTTTGGTTATGTCACATATGTATTAGTGACATAATGCCACAATGCAGCAGGTCTAGGGCTGTCACCACATCCCAAATGGCAGAGGAATTTCAGAGACCCATGACACGCTGTGTTGGGGGGGTGTGACAATCTGGTGTATGCTTGTGTTTCCAGGCAACGTGCACCTCTGTGACTCTGCCACGTCATCCAGGCCCTGTAGCACTGGAATGCCACTGTCACCTGATCACACATAAACTCAGAGCTGATCTTCAGCTACATTGTCTGGTCCAAATAATAGCCGCCACGTATGCAGGACAGTAAACTGGTTCTGTCACAATATATACTGTATATTCTTCAATACATTGATATTAACTGGTCTAATAAGATAAATCAGGTGTTTGGAGTACAGTAAGATGGGGAAGATGCACTCTTAAAGGGATAGTTCACCCAAAAATGAAAATTCTGTCATTAATTACTCACCCTCATGTCGTTTCACTTTGTTCATCTTCGGAACACAAATTAAGATATTTTTGATGCAGTCCAAGAAAGGTAGTAAGGACATTGTTAAAATAGTCCATGTGACATAAGTGGCTCACACTTAATGTCATGAAGCTACAAGAATACTTTTTGTGCAAAGAAAACAAAAATAACGACTGTATTCAACAATTTCTGTGCATTTACCTTAAAGTTGAGTATGTGCATGATGATGATGATGCATCAGGCAACATGTTATTAAGATAAATATATAGAAACATTTACTATTTCAGTTGTCATAGCACAAAATTTAGCAAGAAGCTCCCCCCAGGTAAACTTTTACAGAATGTATAATTGACTTTTGATGATATTAATACTTTAGTATTTTTAAAGTGTCATTAATGTAAAATACTAAATCAATAAGTACAAGCATACTGTATAAATATATATTACTATGTTTTCACTAAACTCAAGTCTCTGTTCATTTACACAGTTTAAAAAGCGTATACAAAACACTCTCCTTCTGTTGTTTGTACTAAAATAAAGTGTTAAAATAAATGCCTGGCTGTTGCTCAGTGGCTAAACTGTTAACAGCCATGTAGCTTATTTTCTTTGCTGTGGCTGTCACTTGAGTGATAGAGTGACTTCTGTATTCCATAAAAAGGAAAGGAAAGGACGTGATGTGTGGCCTAGTGTGGTGACCCATACTCGGAATTTGTGCTCTGCATTTAACCCATCCAAGTGCACACACATAGCAGTGAGTAGTGAACAAACACACACACACACACGGAGGAGTGGGCAGCCATTTATGCTGCGGCGCCCAGGTAGCAGTTGGGGGTTCGGTGCCTCGCTCAAGGGTCTCACCTCAGTCACGGTATTGAGGGTGTAGAGAGCGCTGGACATTCACTTCCCCCACCTACAATCCCTGCCGAACCTGAGACTCGAACCCATGACCTTTGGGTTACAAGTCCGACTCTTTATCCATTAGGCCACGACTGCCCCTAAAAATAGAAATACAAATGTATTTAAAATAAAAAATTTAATAAAAATAAAAGATTAAAATAAAATATTAAATAAAAAATATAAATGTGTAATATAAATACACAGACCAGTGGTTGTCACTTATAAAACTTTGTAGGGTGTGCATGGCCTACTTATCTTAGCCCCACGGCATTCATCTGCATGTCTTGTATTTGTGTAAATTTAATTGAAGCCAAACTTACTTAGAATAATTCATGTTTGTCCCTCAGAGGGGAGTCCGTTTACTCAGACAGCCATTGTGTCCTCCTCAGATCCAACTGCTCTATTTATATGGCCTCAGGGATACAGTGAATGAAGCTGAGTTTTTTACTTTTGGATGGAGTGCAAGTTTGTCTACCAGCTTTCACACAGCAGGACTGTAACAGAGAGCACTAGGCTGACCTCAGCCAACTGTGCCAACTGAGTGTGTTACCTAGTAACCACTACTGATGGATCATTGTGTTGTTTCAGGATAGGACTGATAAGGGTTTTTTTGTCTTTACAGATACCGTAAAAAGTCTGCCTTCAACAGCAAAAACTTTACAGAAGGTGAGTGCCTATATACATATTTTGCTAAATGATTAATTGGCAATAAGGATGCATCAGTAGAAAAATATATATATATCATGCAAACATTTTGAGATTGATGAAACTTCTTTTTGTAATGATAGTAGTTTATGCAATCACTTCCACAACCCATGGTGACCATATCATGTGGCTATTTTTTTACAAGGCCTTGTGACATACTCCCATCATACTTAGATACTCTGAAAGCGTAATTGCGTTTGTGTCCTTCCCAGAGGAGCTCCACGCTGAAGTGTGCTATGCCGAATGCCTCCTCCAGAGGGCAGCACTCACCTTCCTGCAGGTCTGTCCCAGTGGTGGATTCCCTTTTACTGCTAATATTGAATTCTACTTTGCCCTGTTATTATGTATGTGAGTAAAATATATTATTGTGGATAAAGTTAAGTTGCTTATTTAAGATTTATTTACTGTTTCTTTCAGGATGAAAATATGATTAACTTCATAAAGGGAGGAATGAAAGTGAGAAACAGCTATCAAATATACAAGTAAGACCTGTTGCAGTGTTGTTATTGATAACTATATAAAAAAATAATTATAATTAAAGTATAGCTGAAATGAAAGTACATATACATATTAGATGGAAAACAATGGGCCAAATAATAGAGTACATTCAAGCTATTCCTTTGATTCCGTGCAGTTCCAGCTACTTACTTACAAAAGTCATTTTAAGTGTCAGATCTATCTATCTATCTATCTATCTATCTATCTATCTATCTATCTATCTGTCTATCTATATACAGTGGCATGCGAAAGTTTGGGAACACCTTGCAGAATCTATGAAAATGTGAATAATTTTCATATACTTGATCTTCAAATTAAAAAAGTTTACACCCCCCGGCTCTTAATGCATCGTGTTTCCTTCAGGAGCATCAGTGAATGTTTGAACCTTTTTTAATAGTTGTGTTTGAGTCCCTCAATTGTCCTCAGTGTGAAAAGATGGATCTCAAAATCATAGTCACTGCTTAAAAGGGTTCAAATATGCAAAAGATGCTGGAAAACTGAAGAATCTGCAGGACATGGAGGATTTTTCTGAAGAATAGTGCTCAGTTTAACTGTTCAGAACAAACAAGGGACTCATGAACAACCATCACAAAACAAAAAAAACAGTCATAGATCATCCAGGTAACCACACACAGTATTAAGAACCAAGGGTTCCCAAAGTTTTGAATGGGATTATTTGAATAATTTAATAACAATTTTTTTGTCTTGTAGACTAAATGTAAACATCTTTTATGTAAAATATCTTACTCAGGACAGTACTAAATAAAAAACAACAACATGCATTTTGAATGATCTCTCTTATTTTGTTAAAATTATTCACATTTTCACAGATTCTGCAAGGGGTTCACAAACTTTCGCATGCCACTGTGTGTGTGTGTGTGTGTGTGTGTGTGTATATATATATATATATATATATATATATAATTTTTTTTTTTTTTTATTATATTTTTGTTACTTTTTGTGCTTTTTTAACATGCACTAACATAGAGATGAGCCAATATTTCTGTTTCTATGATGTGGCCAAAATGGCAAATATTAAAAATATATTTATATAAATTATTTATTTTATTATCTTTTAAATATTTAAAAGATAATAAAATAATTAACAATAACAAAGTCATGTTTACAATGTAATTTGCTTAATTTTTTTTTAATCAGAAGAACTGGTTTTGTGTGTGCTTTCACATACACACTTCCATAAGTTTATCTGTATGTTTATTTTAATGTGTGTTTGTGTTAATTGCAAGGGAGCTACATACGGTCCTGAAGTCCTCAAGTTACGTTCAAGGTGACAATCATGGTCATTTTGAGGGAGGCGTTAAGCTTGGGATTGGGGCCTTTAACCTGGTGAGTGCATTATGTCATATGTTTTCTTTTGTTGTAGCCTTAAAATACCTTCTAGTGTTCCCTCTTAAACCAAACCATGAGTACTTATGAATCCTAGCATAGAGTTCATTGAGGGCAAGTCTGTTTTCTCAACCCCTCACCTGTTTTTCTCCCAGATGTTGTCGTTATTGCCAACACGGACTCTCAGGTTGTTGGAATTTGTGGGCTTCTCTGGTAACAAAGTGAGTATTGTGTAGTACTAAGCTTAGTCTGGGCTGTGCTCATGTTTGGCGTGTACAAATGAAATTTAATCTGAGCTTGGCTATTTTTTCTTTCTGTCTGTCTTAGCAATAAACTGTGTCAAGGTGCATGCCGATGTTTTTTTATACTTGTCTGAATGTAGTAAAGCACAGAAGTGTGAATGATTTCCTGTGTGTTGTATCTGTCTTAAAGCAATAGTTCACCCAAAAATAAAAATTTGCCAAAAATGTATTCACCCTCAGGCCATCTAAGATGTAGATGAGATGAGATTGTTTCTTTCTGTCAGATTCCTTTTGTGTGTGTAAACATACTTGGTAATATGTTCTGACTTCTTTGTCAGAACAGACTTGGAGAAATTTAGCATTACATCACTTGCTCACCTAAGGGTCCTTTTTTCAGTGAGTGGGTGCCGTCAGAATGAGAGTTCAGACAGCTGATGCCCATTCACTGCTGAGGACCCATTGATTGGCTAGCAAGTGATGTAATGAAGCAAACTCATCGATGTCTTGGATGGCCTGAGGTAAATTTTCAGCAAATTTGCAATTTTGAGTGAACTATTCCTTTTGGCATGTTCTACAGTTGCATTATTCTACAACTAACACTGTGTATATATCTTTGTGTTTTAGGAGTTTGGTCTTGAGCAGCTCCAGGAGGGCTCTGCTGAGCACACATTTAGGTCTTTCCTGTGTAACATGTTGTTGCTTTGCTATCACACCTTCATGAGCTTCATTTTAGGTAAGAGAAAATTGCTTCTGAATCGCATTTTCAATTCATACTGTATGTAGTACATCAGAAGTAACACTGTGTTATTTGGTATCTCATTGCATGTATGTGTATGTCCTTTAGGCACCGGAGAGGGGGATGTAGAAGATGCAGAAAAACTGCTGCAGCCTTATCTGAAAAAGTATCCGAAGGTACTTGACCACCAGTTTCAAGTTACCAGTGATAAATCCCAAAAAACTCACATTCTCATTTACATTAGGATATGAACAGCTGCTGCAATCACTGTTAATAGTAGAGTATGAATTTTATATTTGACAACTGCTGTGTTCCTGTCAGGGATCCATTTTCTTGTTCTTCGCTGGTCGAATAGAGGAAATTAAAGGAAATCTGGATGGTGTAAGTGATAGTTACTCTTATCTAATGTATAAAAAGAGGAGGTTTTTGTTTCAATTCTTTATGTATATTTATTTTTATTTCTAACTGCCTGTGTGCCTGTATTGATGTGTGTGTTCTTGTTCTTAAGGCTATCAAGCGTTTCGAGGAGTGCTGTGAAGCTCAGCAGGACTGGAAGCAGTTCCATCACATGTGTTACTGGGAACTGATGTGGTGTTTCACCTATAAAAGGCACTGGAAGATGGCCTACTTCTACGCAGATCTGCTCAGCAAAGAGAACGCCTGGTCTAAGGTGAAACCTTAAAATACACAGTTGACTGGTGCACTGAAGAGTTTCTTGGTCTTTATGTAAAACAGGGTGGATGCCTTTCAGGGCCGAAAGGATTAAATGACTACATTTGAAGTAGCAAATGATGGAATTAAAATGGGTCAAATTTCAAGTTTATGTATACATTTCCATTTAAAAGTTTGAGGTTAAGATTTTTAAATATTTTTGAATATTTCTCTAGTCTCTTATGCTCACCAAGGCTCCATTGTTTATTTATATATATATTTTTTTTTAATAAAATTGAAGATTTTGCGCTGGGTTTAAAAGGTCTGCTGATATAACATGAATGGCGGCTGAGGACAATTAATCACCTGCGGGGATGTTTGTGTTTACTGTGCAGTTCGGAACTCATCGCTCTTTTTTCCTCTCACACACACTTTTTTAGGCCACATATGCGTATATGAAAGCTGCTTACCTCAGCATGCTGAGTCGTGAGGAATGCCAGCCGTTCGGAGAGAATGAGGTGGCTTTGTTTAGGTAATGGCAAGGGAATGGTGTGCATGTTTGTTCACATGATTAAATATAAATCTATAAATTGGACAGCATGACTATAAAATCAAGAAAGTCATTTATGTCATATACAGCCTGTACTGTAATGTCATTCAGTTCAAGCAAGCATTACAAATGACCTAATATTTGATCTATAATAATTACTTTGAGCATCTAATGTAGCCCATCCTCTTGCAAATATAAAATGGACATTACATGTACTTTACTGTATTAATGCAAACTATGATCCGTTTTGCAATTTTCAGGAAAGTTCCCAGTCTGAAGCAGAAAATAGCTGGGAAGTCATTGCCCACAGAGAAGTTTGCCATCAGAAAAGCTCGCCGCTATAATACAGATAATGCCATTCCTCTTCCTGCACCTCCATTGGTTAGTGTTCAGTTTTATACAGATTTTACTGTCTGTATTTATTTGATACTGCAAGTGTCTTATTTGCATAGTTCACACAGGATGTGTTCTTGCATCTCTGGCTGTCATTTTGTGTCTCGCTGCGTTTAGAGTTACTATTCAGATGTGTTGAGTCTGTGCGTTGGCAATGGTGTACTGCATCTATAAACTTGCTTCCTGTTCTGTTCCATTGTGTTCTGTTTTGCTATTTTTAAATGCAAGAAGACGTCCTGTGTGAAAATCCCTTTAATTAACAAAGAGTAAGGAATCTGAGTGTCCTGATTTGTGTAATCCCACTGCAAAATAAACAAAAGGAAACACCTGGACAAGATGCAGTCTTAAATTCGTGTTCATTGTAAGGGTATGTTTGCACGACAGGAGATGATGTATATCTGGAACGGCTACACTGTGATTGGGAAGCACAAGGACCTGACAGAGGGCATGCTGAAGACACTGGACGAGGCCCAGCAGACGCTTGAACAACATCCAAGTAAAATCTCCCTCCAAACAATGCAATACTGCTTATGCCGGTGTCCACTTTTAAAATAATAGTTCACCCAAAAATAATGCAATTATTTATTTCCTCCCTCATGTCATTCCAAATGATATTTTGCAACTACTCTTACTAATGACTATGAGTACCAAAAGTAACAGTGTGTTCCACTGAAGAAAAAAAACAAATCATCAACACAGACACTCTCTGTATCACATTTAGCTTTTTTTCTGAAACATAAATGTCTCTGTGTGTTTGCTCTCAGGGACCGAGTACACTACAGATGACCAGTGTGTGGTTAGTCTGCTTAAGGGGCTCTGTCTCAAACACTTGGGTTTTAAGGAAGAAGCTGAACATTACTTCACCCTCGTCCTCTGCAAGTCAGTCTTGCTCTTTTGCTGTACAACAAATCACACTAATATAAAAAGACATGTTTGTGGTTTTTCTTGTGAAAACTTAAGCAGACATGGCCTATTTTCTTTTACTGACTCTACAGAAGAGGAAAGAGTCACTCGTAAAATGACGTGTTCTGTGATTTCACTGCATAGAATAAGAAATATTACATGCTTTAATCGCTAGTATGTCACAGATAGTAGAGAAAATGTTTTAAACATAGCTTCAATCACAAATGATCTTTTTCTCTTTGTGTTTGCACTTGTACAGTGAGAGTCAGATTAAATATGACCACTACCTGGTGCCCAATGCTCTTCTGGAACACGGGTTACTGTGTTTGGAAGAGGGCAGAATAGACGAGGCCGTCAAACTTCTGGAGGCAGCCAAGTAAGTTCAGTCCTGACAGTGAATGTTTTATACCTCTAAGATAGCAATGTACGTAATGTGTGGAGTGACCATTTTTATAGAGTCAGTGTTATTTGGAATTTCAAAGCAGGCACAGATTTACCACTTTACCCTAACTAAATGTAACACTGCTAAAATTAATGGTTGTTGACGACACGGTCTCAAAGATATATTCATTGCTTTGTTCGACATGGAAAATCATACCAACTGCTCAAAAAAAAAAAACATTTTATAAGTTTTGACCTCACTGTTAAAAAAATTACAATAACAATTTACTTTTATTTTAAAATGTATTTGATTTATTTTATTTTTCATAATTATTTTAATATGTAATATATTTTATTTTAATTGTGCTATAAAATTAAATGATTTACAGATCGCCTAAATTGTCTGAATGGTACATTGCTGTGAATGTTGCCTTTTGAAATAAAATAAAAAAACTTAATTCAAATCTCAAAGGATGTTATTTTTTAATAAACCATTCTAAATATTAAAATAAAGTAAAAGTAAAAAATAAGAATTTTGTATTAGCATACAGTAGGAGTCTATTCATAATCTAATTTCAGGAGCCGGTTGCATAAAAGTTTAAGACTAGTCTTACAAGATCATCTGATTTTTTTTCTTTAAGACTGGTCATAATTATTTTTTTTTTATGTTGGTTACATAAAAACGTAGATTAATCTAAATTGAATCCAAAAAATAAAACTGATTGATTACCCCTGACTGTTAATTGGTCAGATTAGATCTTAAGACACTGTCTTAACACAGAGGCACATTCAGTCATCGACTCAATGTAAACAATTCACAAACTGATTCACAGAATTATTCATTTTATAATAGCATCACACATCGTGGCATAATATAAAGGTTGTCTGCACAACAGTCATATATTTCACCTGAAACACTATGTATTTTATACCTGTTTGATACACATTGCCTCGTTAGTCCTAAACACTATTAACCATGATTTCTTTGCCAGGCAAAATTACAAAAACTACTCCATGGAATCACGGACACACTTCCGGATCCAGGCAGCACTACATAAGGCACGAGGCACAGCTGTGAACGGAGACTGCTCACCCTCCAGCCCTTAACGGTTGGGGTCACTGCTGGGGTCACAGCAAGCTAAGATCAGGCTTGACGTGGGTTGCCATATGCCAAGAGGAGGACTAAAGAGGCACATGACCAATCAGACCCAAACTGAGCTTATAGAGACAAATCATCTTCATTGAATGACACACACCGAGATTATACAGTACATGGACAACAGCTGCATGAATAATATTATGTGAGGTGCAGTGCAATTCACTCAAGACACAGAAGTGACACCATGCTGTTATGATGTCATATAAATAACTTTGTGCTATTAGAATATTGTAAATGTACCATTATGAATAATAGTAATATAATACAAGTTACACCAGTCCAATAATATTATACTGGTACATCAGGCTAAGAACGTTGTCACTCAGAACAAAAGTAAGGCCCATCTGTCAATCATTTTGGCTGCTTTCGAAGCTCTTGTTGGTAATGCTCTCCACTGTTGGTCTCCCTGTGACATCAGTAGCCTAGATATGGCTGTGTCTTACGGCTAAATTTGATTTGGATTTAAAGCACATGTGCACAAATATTAGTTTACTTTTAATCTTTGGAGGATAAATAGGTTATGAAATAAGCCTATTGTCCAGAGGTGATATGATGAACGTAAGTTTTGATATCGTGGGTTACTCTTTGTTTGGAGTACTGTGGCCTTGTCAAATCTCATGGACAGGATTCCTGTTATAAGCTTCATTTTTATCATATAACATTATCTTTGTTTTTCCGTGTACATAATTAGTCTGTTTTAGCAATGTGTTGAAAAGAGAGAAAACAAGCATCTTCGTAACAGCAAAAAAGTTACTGTCAGAACTTAAACTGGACGTTTTGTGGGGTTAGTTTCTTTTTTTTAGTATTTATTCACTGTTATGGCGCCTTTCAAAATTGTCCCCTTTTAAGTGGGCAGCTGAATGTGTCTTTTAGAAAGGCAGTCTCCTACTTGTGGACTTGGTCCAGATCGTACTTGAGCTCAAACAAACAAGTCTTTTAGATACATGCAAGACAGGCTTGCATGCCAGCTCCAGCCAACGTGAGGGATGCATTGACAACCACTACAGCCTTGCACTACGAAGAGAAAGAAAATTTGAGCTGGTTCAGGACAGAGGATTGTATACTTTGTTCAATATATGAATGCTACTTCATGGAGCTTTTCCCTGTAGTGGGGAGTTCAATCTACTAAACATAGATGCAGTGTAGTTCTTAAATGCGGTGTATTTTCAGATTTAGTTCTAATCAGACAGTTCTGCACTTTAATGCTTGTGTGTTTTATAGTAATTTACCCCAGATTAGTTGAAATGTATCCATGGATTTTTGTTCTTCTGCAATGTAATCTGTATAGTGCCTGTTTTATGAGATCCAGTTCTACCAAAGTCAAATTTACATTAAGCATTACGTTTAAGCATAAACATTACATAAAAACAATAATCTGCTCATGCTGTGTTTGCTCAGAAATTTCACAGGCAATTTGTAACATGCCGCGTTTCAAATGTGGCAAAACAAAATGTTTGAAAAGGAATGATATATGGGTTTTTCATTGTAATGGCCTTTGTTTCTCCCTCATTGACATTCTTCCTGATTTAGATCATAGATTTAGATTGATTTTACAGGCTTTGGGCTATAGAGGTCAGCAAATCCTGTATATGGTGCATGGCTACTGTGTAAACACATTCCTGTGAATACTGAACTTACATTTTCTAATGTAAAATTAAATGATATGATAGCACTCCAACACCACTTTTGTTTTCCTTTTTTGATCTAAGGGGCCTGGCTCCTTAGGAGACAGTCCACCCAAAAACGACATTGTCATCACTGATTTTTTTTCCATGAAAAACAAAAGGGGATGTTTGGCAGAATGACAGCTTCAGTTGCTATTCACTTTCATTGTATGGAAGAAAGATGAAGGTGAATGAGGCTGTCAATCTACATTACATCCTGCAGAACATCTCCTTTTGTTCAGGTTTATATATGTTTATATATATATATATATATATATATATATATATATATATATATATATATAATGTAGTCCTATGTTTCTGATGAATTCTCATGTCTTCAAAACATAAAAGGGTGATTTAAAATTATATTACAAAAATAAAACTAGTCTGGCACATTGTAATCAATAAAAAACATCCTGGCTGCACTGTATTTATCTGTAATAGTCAATGTCAGTGTTGTTACTGTGAACTAATCGCAACTATTAAAAATAAAACTCACGTGATGTATAACAAAATAAAATATAAATGGCTGAAATACTTATGTATAACTGCAATAAAATGTTTAAGTTAAAGCACTAAAATTATTAAAACTAAACCTGAAAAAAAAGCCATTAATGTAAAAAAAAAAAAAAATGTCATATGCACATGAAAAAATTACTAAAACTTAAAATTGAAGTCGCCATTCGTTTTCATCCCATCGTTTTACCTAATGGTAACTGAAAGTGAACAGTGACTGGGTACTGTCATTCTGACTAATGTCTCCTTTATTGTTAAAAGGGGTCGTGGGTTTTCGCAAAAACATGAGGTTAAGTAATTACAACAGAATTTTCAATATAGAGCGAACTATACCTTTAAATCGGCCTAATGCGGTCAAGTTTACAGGCTTTAAACCCCCTGTTGTTGGTGTTGTAAATCGGCGATCTGATTGGGTAACGAATAACCACTAATAACTTCCTTACTAAAGAAGACACCCGCTGATTGGTCCATACAGCCCGAAGGCGGGACTTAGAATGACTGCCTGAAAGGCAACATTGCCCAAGTCGCCATTGAGAGCGAGCGCATATTTGATATTGTAGAAATTATCCGTTGAAGGCTAACCAGTGTTTATTATTGAGACGAGGAGAAAAGGACAACACTACATACCACAGCTTTAGGGCAAATAGACGTATTTGACAGGTTTAGACTCACTGTATGTGTTTACAAAAACATCGTTTCATATCCGTGTCTGACACTTTTTTGCCAGGGTTCTTTGTGTGTCGACAATGGTTTGTTTTTCTCCGTCAGGATCTCTCGTGATGATCGGATCATTTTAAATGAATGATAGAGATTTAGTCATCCTGTTTAAAAGGGCGGACGTCTGGTTAAGGGCAGAAAGCAGAGGATAGATAGGATTTCAACATTTAGACAACAAGGAGTTTGGAAAGGAGATGGGGAATTGTCTGAAATCTCCCACTTCGGATGATATCTCCTTGCTCCACGAATCACAGTCAGACAGGGCCAGTTTTGGTGACGCCAACGATCCGGATCTGGAGCCGCCACCTCCATATCAGGTAAGCTAACGAAAAACCTCTAGAATAAACAAAGAAACTTTCCTTTTGGCTAAAATTTCACTGTGCCTCGAGTCCACGCTCCTGGTTTTTAATATAAACATTCGCATTGCTATAGGCTATTCATGATCTGTAATATCTTACAAAAACAAATGCATACTAATATACGGAATATATATATATCTATATCAGTAGCACCAGGCTCCCGCAGGAGCTCCATCTGTTTAATTTCGCCCTAGACAGTGAGTGTGCCATACTAAATCCTCTTTGTTCGACATAAACCTGGCCTACAATTCACGTCCGACCGTCCAGGCAGATGGACAGCCTGCTATTTCATTTTTACTGCCGCCTCCGTGGCGTGTTGATTCACCAGCACCAGGTTTATTGCGACAAATTAACAATTCTGATTGTGACGCGCTTTGTTTGCAATTGTGACGTCATAGCGACGTTATTCTCCCGGGTAGTGTTCCAACCCTTTTTTGTCCTTTTTATTATTTATGGAACTTGTGTTTTCTTTCCTTCAATTACCAGAAGAGAAGAATCTTGTTTGTTTTGATTTATTAGCAGTTTTATAAGAGCTTTAATTGACATTTGGCTAAGTTGCCCTGCTGTACACATACCCCTGGTTGGGAATCACGGTACTAGGGCAACCAGGGGGGTTGGGGTATTTGCAAACTTTCATAGGGGCTTTCATAAGGTTTCCAACATTGTCTTGGAGTCAGAAAGGGTGGAAACTAGGGGATTTTCCCATTCTTATGGACATGTGGAACCAGTTGAAGTTCAAGTCATGAGATCACGTTGTTTAAAATGATGTCATGCTGCATATTACTTTGTTTAAAAGGAAGACATTCATCTCATGTCAGCATGTTGTAACTCTTCCATGGGAGCTGGGTTTAACGGGATGGGTGCACATTTAAACAGATAATTATCAGTGCACAATAAGCAAACATTTTATATACTGTCACTGTGTTTTGCAACATAATTTATACTGTGCACATGCACTAAACTGAGAGGAAGTTTAGGCTCTGTCATGTTTTGCAGTGAAGGCTGTTACATCCTCTTAGTTATGTATTGATCTTATCCTCTTTGCAAAAAGACACCAACAAACTCTGCTTCCTCATTAGCAAACCACCATCGGCCCTGCAGGTTCCATATGATAGGTAGTCTCACATTCATCTCAAACAATCATGCAGTAATTTCCTCAGAACTACTGTGATGTAACTGTCTTATCAATCTTGTCATGCAAAACCTTCTTTCAGAAGTGTAGAACATTCTCTTCAGTCTTGGTTTAAATTTTGGCTGCATAATCTAGATGCTGATTGGCATGGAGTGGAAGAAACCACCCCCCAATGAAGGTAGAAGGTGGGAAGTTTTGTGCTGTACTTATCAGCTGTACTAACAGCATTCTGCCACTTCCTCCTCCACATAGTCGTCTGGAAACAGCCTGAATGGTCTGGTGGGCCAGGAGATTGACTCAGAGGAGAACCAGAGTTTATAAAATAGCTTATAGAAGCCTGTTGATGAAACATTTCTAGGTAGTGTTGAATGTGTCATGATCACAGAAGAGACCTGTTTTTGTGTCGTTTTCCAGTGAACTGTGTTTTTGATCAGCACTTTTCAATTTGCTGTTGGTGTTCTGTGGCAATTAGCTATTTGCACTCCATACAATTAATAATCGTATGCTATATGAGAAGTAATGGCTCCAAACCTCTCACATCTTACAGCTCAAGGGTTGAAAGGGGTTAAATGCAAACAGAATTTCATTATAGGATAAATGCGCTCTTTCTTGTGTTACTGGGCTGTGTCTTTCAAGAGGAGGCACCTTTCTGCTGAACGCCAGCAAAAACTGTGCTCAGCTTTCTGTTTTGTGAAGTTATTGAGTCTCTGGGGTGCAAGATCAGACAAGGGTGTAAAAAAACGAGCAGAAGAAGACAGCACCGTGCTGAATTCACCCAGCATTTCTTAACGGCACTGCTGCTCTGTGCAATATTCCGATGGCACGCTTCAGCCTATTATCGGAATGTTGGACAGACAGGAGGTCTGTTTGAACCACGCAGTGGATGAAAAAATGCACAGCCCCCTTGAGAACCCAAATCATTCCCAATCTCAGCACATTCTTGCGTCGCTTGCCAAGAATGCTTGACGTTTTTTCCCCTAGAGTCTCAGGCAGGGAGCTAGAAGGGGCTGTCTGTGCTCTCAAGTATGCAAAGAAACTGTCCTGCTTATTTTTTTAAAGTTATATAGTGATCTTTAAAATGCAGTAGTAGATGGTTGTAAATTGTCTCCTTCATAGGCCTTCAAAAACATGCTTCAAATACTTTCAGTACTTAAACACAACAAAGACACCGTCATCCGAGTCTTCCTCTGTTCAAAGCATAATCACCCAAAATTAAAATTCTGTCATCTTTTATTCACTCTCATGTCATTTACAAAACACACCCAGACCTGTATGACCAATTTTTTTTTTTTTCTGTGAAACACAAATAAAGATATGTTGAATGTTTTTGTCCATACATTAGAAGTACAGTACTGGACCCCATTGACTTTCCAAAAAAAAAAAACACACATTTTTGAAAATAATGCCTTTTGTGGTTTACAGAAGAAAGTCCAAGTCGTACAGGTTTGAAATGAGTAAGTAAATGATGACAGAACTTTAATTTTTGTTTACTATCCCTTCTATGTTTCTCCTATTACATGCCACATTAAATGTCTGCAGAGTAGGATGAGTATGTGTGCATGAAGCTAGTTTGCGTCATCAGGAAATGGAGTGGTAATGTTAGCAGAGGACTGAACTGGTTTCAGCTTGTACAGTTGTTCTGATTTGCAATTTGCACTCCAACTCAGACCATGAAAATGCGGGGGGGAAAATCCAGAAATTATGATGAGAATTGCAATTAGAGTAAAAAGTTGAATTGGCAAAAAAGGTATATAAATTTTAGAATATCATACTTTTATTTTTGCATGGTTGGGAAAAAAAAAAAAACATTTTCAGTGGGGTCTCTGAATTTAGGGCCCCATTGTATATCAGTAAAAAATACAGTATCATTCAAAAGTTTGGGGTTTGTAAGATTATTACTGTGAAATATAATTGCTATTTAAAATTAATGTTTTTAATTTTAATATATTTAAAGTGTAATTTATTCCTGTGATGGCAAAGCAAAATTTTCATCGGCTATTTCTCCAGTCTTCAGTGTCACATGATCCTACAGAAGTCATTCTAATAAGAAACAATTCTTTTTATTATTATGTTAAAAACAGCCTAATATTTTTTTTTCTTTGAATTGAAAATTCGAAAAACAGCATTTATTTGAAACAGATTTTTTGTAACATTATAAATGTCTACTTTCACTTTATTAAACGTATTTCATCCCTGCTGAGTAAAAGGAAAAAAAAATGTACTGACCCTAAACTTTTTAATAGTATTTAACATTTCCATTTAGGTTTTCTGTAGCGGATGATGTCTTATCAAAGCTCTCATGGTTCCTGGTTTTCTTTAGCTGCTATGTTAAGAAGCATTAGCACCATTGTGTAAGGAGCTCAGTAGAGTTAGCCTAGATTCACACCCTGTGTCTCAGATGGAGAACGACTCTATTTCAGAATAACAGCCGGATACCTTCCACTCTGATCCGTGCGACAGAACAGTAAAATACAGTTTATGCAGGAAAGCCGAACTGCATTAGTGTTTTGATGCTGTATAGTGCATCTAATTGAAACAGGAAGTGAACTTGAGGGATTGATGAGAAGACAGACAGGAGTGTAATATGAGGTGTTCCTGGTAGTTTGGAAAGCAGCTGACAGCATTTGCTGACTCATGCATGAGGCAGGACAGGGTGAGATAAGCGCGTCTGTGCGAGAGAGAACGGCCAAGTAGGTGCCAACATTAGAAATAATGGAGGTTCCCTTTAGACTTGAAAAATGGTTGTGACTTCCCCACCTGCTCATCAATCGATTCCTTTCTGTATTTTTCAGTTCTTTGTTTACTTCATGCTGTAGTTGCTCCATCTAACAGGCTGCTTTCTTTGCTCTCTGACATGGAGGCCTCACGTCACCTAGTAACCAGACAGCTCATCTTAAGTGGAAGTGCTCAATCCTTACCCTCACTTTACCTGTCTACTTTCTCTAACATACACACACACACATTCACACTGATTCTTCAGACATGGGCACTTTTGGCCCTGTACTCTTTTAGACAAGACATGGTGAACATTTCCACCACTTCTCAAATGTTCTATTGTGTTTAATAGTATTTTATGTTGTATGGTGGAAGTGACATTTTAACTTTAAATTATGGAATAAAATGACAGACAATTTTTTTGCTCTTCACTGATTTAATAAAATACTTGCTAGGTATACTGCGTTAGGCTAACTGAGACTTGTCATAGCACTTGCATATTATTGCTCTTTTGTTGGTTTTGATTGCTTCTATTGTCCTCATTTGTTAGTCGCTGGATAATGCAACTTAGCAGCAGTCACAATTTGTGTAACAGTTTATATAATAGATTAATATAATAATAAAATTAAAATTATATAAATAATATAAAATAATTCTAAATAATTTTACACAAATATTGAAATGTTGATTGGGGGGAAAAAAGTTCAACTAATATTCGACTAATAATTTGTGTCCTAGATCGTACAATTTAAAAAAAATTTCAGTTCCGTGGATTGAGACCCATGTACAATATGGCATTAAACAGATTTCTTTCACTTACAATGTTTTTATTTGTTTGAACTTTCATTTCGGCATCTTCTCCGACTGGCATCTGTAGGATGGACCAATGTATGGATCAAATGCTTAGGGTTTCAAACCTGCAACCTTTCAGTTACCAGCTCAGGTCCTTACCACTAGACCTAATCAGCTACTCAATTCAATCTGAACTAATTCTTTAAAACAGTAAAGCTTGTTAAGAATGACTGGAGTAAAGTGGGGCAGAAGGAGAGCATTCTCTCTGGCTGATACGCTCATTGCTTGTGAAAGAGGGATTTGAAGAAAGGTGTTGATTTCTATCCATGCAGAGGAAATCCATGCAGTTTACACAATGAACCATTCTTTGGAGATAAACTTCTGCAAAGTGTGAAGAAACAGGCCTGCAGCTTGTGCAGCAAAGTGTCGGAAACTAAACATTTAACCATTCAGTGTCCTGAATCTGTGTAACAGTACAGTACACTGTAAAGAAATGCAAAACATCAATTTTAAAAGAAATGTTATGGTTTACAGACAGGAAACACCACGTCATTCTTGTACTTTTGAAAGGAATCACCAGAAACGTATTGTACTGTATAAACAAGTAGTTGTAACCAAATGTTCTCCCTGTAAGGAAATTCCCCTCAGTCTGGCACTGCTAAAATTGTATGCGAGTACTTGTGTCTCTAAATAGTGTCAATGTAATTTTGGTGTTACACTGCTTAAGAGCCATTATATATTCACACATGTACATGTATGTGTGGTGAGAGTGTATAGTGTTTGGTAATGGAGGCCTGATTTTGTGCTGAGCTGGTACAGACCGTTTCTGCACCGCTGACTTAGTAGCACTTCAAACAGCTGTTTGTTTAACCTTCCATGTTCTCAGATAAGCGTCCACCTCCTCAGCCCTCTCACCGCTTAGAAAAGGAGGACAAAGTGTGTGGGAGAGAGAAAAAGAAAGAGTTGATTGCCCCGGAGTGCGGAGCAGGTGCAGAAAGATGTTGTTCCCGTAACACTGTCGATATGTTTACATACACTTTGAAAGTTTGTTTTTAGCCTGAATAGAAAAAAAAAGATTTTGAAAATCATGTGAATGCTATAGTTTAGGGGAATTTACAACAAAATGTTTTTCGTGAAGTTGGACTAACATATTTGGACTTTTCTCACTAACTTATAGATTTCATGCACCGTTAACAGTCATAGTTTTGCTTTGACAATTTTCTGACTCTTTTAACTAAGAATGAATTAGAATAAAGAATTAATGCTTTACCTACTCCATTTTATTTTTCTTTATGCCAGAGTCAGCAACTTTTTATTTATTTATTCATTTGTTTTTTTTATTACATTTTTTTTGTAGAAATTAATACTTTTAACTTGCAACAATACATTAAATTGATCAAACATGACAGTAAAGCTATTTTTTAAAATGTAAACTGTATATATGTATGTGTGTATGTATGTATGTGTGTGTGTGTATATATATATATATACACACACACACACACACACACACACACACACACAAGCAATTAAAATTGTAATTAGGGTGACAGCATTAAATGTAAAAATACAATTTATACAAAATACAGGCTAGCAATACAATGCAAAATCGAATACAAAAATAAAAATTTTTTATATATATATATAATTATTAATTTTTTTAGTTGTACTTGATGTAAATTGTATTTTTACATTTAATGCTGTCACCCTAATTACAATTTTAATTGCTTTTGTGCCAGATAAATACAGCTCCAATTGTAAAAATACAGTATATCCTTTGTTAGTTATGCATTTAAAGATATATGCCCCTAACAGCTTCAATATAGTGTGCTGCTTTGTCTTGTTAGCTTAGCTTGGGAAGCTAATGTTAAAAGTAGTAGTGTTGGGGATGCTAAAGTAGCTCCTCCTCATTCTGTCTGTAGTCTCTGTCAGCTGTGGAGGGTGGTTGCGACTGCGTCTGGCTGAGTCATGCTAGCCTGTAGCCTTATTTTGGGCTAATCGAGTGAGATACACATACAGGAATGTGAAGCACAGATGACTTCACTTCTGTGTTTGTTGTGAAAGCACTGAATCAGGCTTGACATTGATTTGATATTTGATAAAGATGAAGTCAGTAGATGACACTGTTATTAGGAATAACAGTTGTTTTACTGGTTTATAGTTCTGTTTTATTATCGCTTTGGATTTTGAGGCAGGAGAAAGATACAGAGCAGTGAAGGTTTGGATTGTTTTGTCTAGTCCAGTGAGTCCTGAGAGGGAGTGGTGCTTTCAGCTTTTACTGGAACAGAGTCGGAGAAAGAGAGCAGAAAATGGACCGCTGGACGGTTTGTCTGCTTCAGTAATGAGGGAGGGCCGGATACTGGACGACATGCTTTGTTTAGCACCCAAAGCCTACCAGACCAAACAGAATTCCCCGCTCGCCAGCTCTTGTTTTTTTTTTTTTTTTTTTATGCGATTCCTTCATCTCTTTGTCTCGGGCTGTCTGTTTCTGTGAACCAATCAAATCATTCTCTGTTGTACTCATGGTGTTGGGTTGTCTGATGCTGTTCCTGTTGTTCTCAAATGAGAGCAGTGCTCTTGATGCCTAAAATGTCTGAATAAATTGGTCTTGTAACTGTCAATTAGGATGCCTTTGTCTGGTAAATGTTTAAAGATAATATACAGTAGATGTATACCTCACTGCTTATGATACCCCACAATCCTATATATATATTTTTTTTATTATTATTATTGTGATTTTCTTTTTCTTGTCAGTGTTGTTTTATTTATGTATTAACAAGGTTAGCTTTGTTTTGATATATTTACAAGGTTAGGCAATTATAGTGCAAGTCTGGTGTTTTGACAGTTTCATTTAATTTTCTAGTGCCTAAAATAGTGTTCACAAAACACTGATGTGAATTTATGAGCCTCTATTATAATATTTATAGGATTTAGTATTTATTATAAATACTCTGATTTATTATAGTATGTAATTGTTTTTAATGCTAAATATATCATAAATTATGTAAAATTATAAACCTATATATTAGATTTTATTGTAGATTTTTAACACGCGCGCGCGCGCGCACACACACACACACACACACACACACACACATACAGTAAATGCATATATATGTATGTGTGTGTGTTTGTAAAAAGTATATTTATTTTTTCAATGTATATTTAATGGTCATGTCACCTCAAATTTTGCTTTGTTTGATCAGCCTGTTCAACATTTTATATTTTTATACTACATATTTAAATGTCATATGAAAACTTTTTTTTTTTTTTTTTATCTCAGCTCAACAGAGCAAAATGTTATATATATTTACTTGTATTTTATATTTATAATGTAAAGTTAACTGTCATATCAAAACATTTTGTTTGTTTGAACATGCCAACCAGCCCAACATAGCAACATTTATATATTGCATAATTTATATTTAATTGTCATATCAAAACTTTGCTTTCTTTGTTTAAACATCCTGACCAGCCTAACAGAGCAACATTGGTGTGTGTTTGAGGAGGGACTAGCTATTTTTCAGCCAATAGCAGATGGGGCGAGTGTTCAGATTACTTTTGTTGTTCTTTTTGGTGAGGCTAGTGCCACAGAAATACATATACATTATCTTTAAGATGAACCTTCATACAAAAATGCTACCTGTGAAGTAAGCAACTCAGGTAGCGACTCAACCTTTGTTAGATTTCCATAGTGTGAAACACAAGAGTTTCAGAGACTGTCAGAGAAGACGGCGCTGTCGTTGTCAGAACGATCATGTTTCGGTTCTGCTTCCAGCTGAACACACACACCTTTATTTGCTGGATCCCAGAGTGCTGACCACTACATTATGAGTGTGTACGTGCCTCACAAATGTTCTTTCTATTTGGTTGTGTCTTCAGCCGGTGTACAAATAAGTGAGTATTCAGATAGGTAGTGTAACCTGTCCGTCATGTGATTGTATTCAATATGGCCGCTGTGTGACCTAATTCTCAAGCGAGCGCTGAACCTGATCTCAAAGCTCACCTTTAATCTGATCTGAAATCAGAACTGCACTACGCCATGGTTGCTTTTCCCAGCAGCACCTCCCAGTCCTCAGGCCTGGTTTCTACAGAACGTTTCTCACTGCTGCCTATGGGCATTACCTCTCCTGTGTGGAAACATGTCCTACTTCTGATTACTCGTTATCGTGGTGCGTGTGTATTTGAATGTGGGTTAGAGGTTTATAATGTAAGGAAGTAATAAATATCTGCCAAGTATGATTATCCATGTAGCAATATCTGAGCTGTGGCTGTTCTGAGCCGAAGCATTGCTGATTTAAAAAAAATAATTTTGTTGTTCCCAAGACTGCAAAGTCACCGAGTGTGAAACCTCCAGTTCAATAACCATCAACACCACCATTCACAAATCAACACTCATTTACAAGGCTAATTTATTGTAGGGTTTTAAAGAGACGTGATCCGAACTCCAGGGTACAATCGTTGACACCTGAAACGATATATTAATGTCCTCTCTTGGGTGTAGTAGTAATTTAATGTTATTGCGCTGTAATGGTGGGTAGGTTAATACAGATTATGCAGAGGGGTGTGTAAACTTTTGAGAAAAGAGAGGTATGTGAAATTGTGAACAGAACTGTAAGATGTTAAACTTATAGAAAATAATAAAAAAGGGAATTAAAAACTTACTGCACACACAAATGTGTCTCTCTCTGTGTGTGTGTGTGTATATATATATATATATATATATATATATATATATATATATATATATATATATATATATATATATATATACACACACACACTATTATCTATTAATTTTACATTTTTATTTTATATATTTTTATGTATTTCATGAAGTGATATTGTATTTGTTATAGAAATTATGAAATTATTTAATATGCATGTATGTATATGTGTACACAACTGTCTATTAATTTCTATATATGTTATATTATTATACATTAAAATGTATGTAACTGAAGTCCTGATTAAGCTACATAATGGATATTTAAATATATTCATCAGGGCAGGGCTGAAAAAAAAATATGATCATGAGTGTGTTAACTCTCTACACTAAAACAAGTTTTGGTCTTCATGAAATTCAAATAAATGCTTATATTTAAATTTTCATTTGCTATGAACAATACTGTAACATCACTTGTTCTAATCTTTACAGCAGAATACGTCGCACACAGAGCTTAAACATACTCACAGCGTCCCAAACAGCTTTCATTAGTGAATGCTGAGCAGGCACCTGTCTCAATGGGAGCTATTGTTCACCTCCCTCTCTTCATAAGTACCCTTTGGACTCAATATGTTCCCATTTGGGCTTCTCGCATCAAAATGGTGCAAAAGGGGAAAGATCGCCCCCTGGTGGAGCTTTGGCGGCATGTGCCTCAAATATTAAGATGATTACTCATAACTGTACTGAGCATTGTACTGTATAGCTGCATATTCAATTCTGGATTAGTTTGGTTATATGACTTTGCTTAATTTTGAGTGGCATAGAAGTTGTTAAAGATCTCAAACCCCACAAGAAGTGATCCATGAATATTCACTATTGTTATGTTCTCATATCGTGTGTGTGTGTGTGTGTGTGTTTTCAGGAGCAGATCCATGTGCCTGTGTATCACCCCACTCCCAGCCAGGCCCGGCTGGCAACCCAACTGACCGAAGAGGAGCAGGTGCGGATCGCTCAAAGGATCGGCCTCATCCAGCATCTTCCCAAAGGTGTCTATGATCCAGGCAGTGATGGCACTGAGAAGAAGATTCGAGAGTAAGTGATGATACTGTGTATCTGTCTTTTTGTTTTTTAGTTATATTAAAGGTTTTGAAGTGTTTTTTCAATCTAGATCAAAAAACATGAATGCACATGAAAGCACATCTTTATAGTGAAAAGACTCAAGTTAAGCTGAAATTTGGCATGACTAGGACTATGGTAACATGTTAAATTCTAAGGTTATTTAAATGTTTAACGGCATTAGGCCTACATTTTAATGCATTGCCTTATGGTGGAATTTAATTTTCATCCAAGCGAGTACAAAATACCAATTTTATTCTTGCACGACAAGTAGAAATCAAGTATCAGCAGTTCAGTTAAACACATGAATAAAGCTGTTTAAATGTTTTCATATCCCAGCTTAATATGCAGAGGCATCTATAAGTAAACCATTCTTAAGCTAAAGCCTTTCAAAAGTGTGTAAACTCTGTTTGAATACTCCAGCTAAGCTGGCATAGAAACTATAGTGCAAGTTTGAGATGGGACTGATGTAATGACTGTTGAAAATTCAGTTTTGTCGTCACAGGAATAAATTTTATTTTTAAATATATTAAAATAGAAAAAAGTTATTTAAAATTGTATTGCCATTTCATAATATTACTTTTTTTTTTTTTTTTTACTTCATTTTTTGATCAGAGAACTGCAGCCTTGGTGCGCATGAGAGATTTCTTTGAAAAACATAAAAAAAATCACAACAACCCCAAGCTTTTGAATGGTAGTTTATATAATCCTAGAATGCTCTAATTGAAATGAAGCAGGTTTACAAAATGGAATTTTAGTGAGGACACCTAATAAGTGTCTGCTCCTGACCATTCTGTTGTGTGACTTTTTTTTTTAATTACAATTCAGTAAATTCATCATTCTGTCATTCTGATTCAACATCCTGCAAGGCGTGACCTACTTTTAAATTCTGCATTAGGCCCAACCCTGTCAGCAGCCTATGGAAATGCTGTGCCCTTTGTTGCCAAGCTTATCGTGGTGTGTGTTAATACATTCTCTCTTTGCGCAGGTGTGTGATCTGCATGATGGACTTTGTGTACGGAGACCCCATCCGGTTCCTCCCCTGCATGCACATCTACCACCTGGACTGCATAGATGACTGGCTGATGAGGTCCTTCACATGTCCCTCCTGTATGGAGCCTGTAGATGCTGCCTTGCTCTCGTCCTACGAAACTAACTGACTACTGCCTGCACTGATCACCGACCTACACGCGCGCGCGCACACACACACACACACGCACACTCTCACTCTCTCTCTCACACACACACACACACACACACACACACACACACAACCCTTGAGTCCTGTCCTCACATGGCCCCTTTGCATAAAGAGACAAACTGTCCGCTCGACTGGGGCATGGGATGGTGTGCTTGTGGCATCATGGGATAAAGGAGGCCACACTGATAATTAAACCTCCTGCATGGTCCTGCTGGACAGGGAAATCTGCAGGAGCCCTTTTGCACCCTGACAACTTTATCATGTGATTCCTTTTTCTCTCATCGACGACACCCAGACAAGCCGGTCACACACCATTCCACTGTAGCAACACTTACACTGGAAGGAGATGAACCTTCGAGAAACATACCGGAGGACTTTTAAAAACGCATCTTTAACATTCAATCTCTATTTATTTCTTTCTCTCTGTGTCTGTTTCCATAAAGGGCTCGTTTGATTTCTGCCGAAGCTGCAGTGGAGCAAAACCAATGGCATTGCACATACACGCGCAAAGAAAGAAAAGAAAAAGTCTCATCATGAATTTTGCACTTTTGACTCAAAGAATTAAGCCCAACTTTACACACACACACACACACACACACGCAAATGTGCATCACACAAGACTTTTATTTAACTACATGTTAGCTTTGTTGAGTTTGTATGTTTGTTTGGTTGTTTTAAACTACTCGATGTACACTTCAGCTACCCAATTTGTGTTGAGAAATTAGCATCTCTCTATATCGCTTGCGAGCACCAAGTCTGAGTGGATTTGGTGCAGCAATTAATGAATAAATACAGTAAAATACAGTGCCTTGCGAATGTATTCATACCCCTTCATATTTTCACATTTTATGTTGCTGCCTTATATTAAACTGCTTTAAAATACTTTTTTCCACATCAATCTACACTCCATACACCATACTGACAAAGCAAAAACAGAACTGTCACAACTTCGTAAATTTAATTTAAAAAAGCTGAGGTACATTGCATAAGTATTCATACCCTTAACTAAATATTTAGCTGAAGCACCTTTACAGTCTCAAGTCTTTTTTTGTTTGATGCGACAAGCTTTGCTCATCAGCATTTGGCAATTATCTGCCATTCTTCACCTCTCAAGCTCTGTCAGGTTGGATGGGGGCAGATACACATTTTCAGGTTTCTCCAGAAATATTTCATTGGGTTGAAGCTCAGGCTCTGGCTGGGCCACCCAAAGGACATTCACAGAGTTGTCTATAATTGACTCTTGCTGTGTGCTTACGGTCATTGTCCTGTTGGAAGGTGAACCTTCTGCCCAGTCTAAGGGTTCTGAATGCTCTGGACTGGGTTTTCATTGAGGCTATCTCAACACCACCACAGCATGAAGCTGCTACCAGCACACTTTACTTTTGGGATGGTGCTCTGCGGGTGATGAGCAGAGCTGGTTTCCTTCAAACATGATGCTTGGAATTGAGGATCATCAGACCAGAGAATCTACTTTTCTCAGAGTCTGAGAGTCCTTTAGGTGCTTTTTTTTGCAAATTCCAAGTGTGTTTTCATGTGTCTTACCCGAAGAGAAGATTGAATCTTGCCACACCGCCATAAAGCCCAAATCGGTGGAGTGTTGCAATGATGTTTGTCCTTCTGTAGATTTCTCTCATCTGCATATATGATCATGGAGCTCAACTAGACTGACCATCAGGTTCTTGGTCACCACACTAACGAAAGCCTTTCTCCATCAGTTGCTCAGTTTGAACAGATGTCCAGCTCTAGGAAGAGTCCTGGTTGTTTCAAACTTCTTCCATTAAGGGTAACAGAGACTACATGTCTCTGTGACCCTTCAGCGAAGCATCATTTTTTTTTTTTTTTTTTTTTTTCCTGAACTCTTCCCCAGATGTGTGCCTTGACGCAAACCTGTTTCTGAGCTCTACGGGCAGTTCTTTTGACCTCAGGGCTTGGTATTTGCTCTGATATGCATTATCAGCTGTTAGACAGCTGCTTTCCAAATCATACCCATTCAATTGAATTTGACACAAGTTAACTTCACTCGAAGTGTAGTGACATCTACAAGCAATATGTATGCTTCTGAGCTAAATTTCAACTGTCCCAGATAAGGCTATGAATACTTATGCAGTGGAATCATTTAAGTTTTTTTATTTTTAATATATTTGCAAAGATGTTAAAAACCAGTTTTTTTGCTTTACCATTATGGTGTATGGAGTGTAGATTGATGTGGAAAAAAATAAATTCAAAGCAGTTTAAAATAAGGCAGGAACATAAAATGTGAAAAAATAAGGAAAAATGAAGGGGCATGAATAATATTGCAAGGCACTATATATATATATATATATATATACACAAACACACACACACAGAGTGTATATATATAATTTTTTTTTTTTTACATTTATAATATATAACGTTTTTTTTTTCCTGCATTACATTACATTAAAATGTCACAATAGTGGTTGATCTCACATATTGGTCAAGCTGAAGTGTTTTGTTGCTTTTTGCTTTGTGGATCATATTTTTTTTCCTTTAGTTTTAAAGTCAATACTGTTTATTGTAGTAACACAACCGAAACATGTATTTAATGATAAAAAACACTGAAGTCATCGAAAGTCTGAAGGTGACTATGAGGTCAGCCTGGAGTGATTAATGCAATATAGGCCGTAGTGACTCACGAAAGTACACGTATGAGTGTGTGAAACTGCTCAATAATGATCATTTCACCTTCTTTGCTGGTGCACTTGTGTGTTTAGTTTAACTTTATTGTACATAGTGCAATGATATATATTTTAGTGACTTTTATTTGAATTTTCAGTACCAGATACTTTAAAAGAAGTCTTTATGACGTCATAAGGGACTCATAAACCGCCTGGATTCAGCCAAGTGATATGAGTTTTTCCCACACTTGTTTGTGGGGTCAAAAAAAAAGAATTTTTTTTTTTCTCATAGACTTCAAATTCTTGGCATTAATTTGCATTTTTTTTTTTTTTTCCTGAACTCTTCCCCAGATGTGTGCCTTGACGCAAACCTGTTTCTGAGCTCTACGGGCAGTTCTTTTGACCTCAGGGCTTGGTTTTGCTCTGATATGCATTATCAGCTGTTAGACAGCTGCTTTCCAAATCATACCCATTCAATTGAATTTGACACAAGTTAACTTCACTCAAGTGTAGTGACATCTACAAGCAATATGTATGCTTCTGAGCTAAATTTCAACTGTCCCAGATAAGGGTATGAATACTTATGCAATGGAATCATTTAAGTTTTTTATTTTTAATATATTTGCAAAGATGTTAAAAACCAGTTTTTTGCTTTACCATTATGGTGTATGGAGTGTAGATTGATGTGGAAAAAATAAATTCAAAGCAGTTTAAAATAAGGCAGGAACATAAAATGTGAAAAAATAAGGAAAAATGAAGGGCATGAATAATATTGCAAGGCACTATATATATATATATATATATACACAAACACACACACACAGAGTGTATATATATAATTTTTTTTTTTTACATTTATAATATATAACGTTTTTTTTTTCCTGCATTACATTACATTAAAATGTCACAATAGTGGTTGATCTCACATATTGGTCAAGCTGAAGTGTTTTGTTGCTTTTTGCTTTGTGGATCATATTTTTTCCTTTAGTTTTAAAGTCAATACTGTTTATTGTAGTAACACAACCGAAACATGTATTTAATGATAAAAACACTGAAGTCATCGAAAGTCTGAAGGTGACTATGAGGTCAGCCTGGAGTGATTAATGCAATATAGGCCGTAGTGACTCACGAAAGTACACGTATGAGTGTGTGAAACTGCTCAATAATGATCATTTCACCTTCTTTGCTGGTGCACTTGTGTGTTTAGTTTAACTTTATTGTACATAGTGCAATGATATATATTTTAGTGACTTTTATTTGAATTTTCAGTACCAGATACTTTAAAAGAAGTCTTTATGACGTCATAAGGGACTCATAAACCGCCTGGATTCAGCCAAGTGATATGAGTTTTTCCCACACTTGTTTGTGGGGTCAAAAAAAAAAAGAATTTTTTTTTTTCTCATAGACTTCAAATTCTTGGCATTAATTTGCATTTTTTTTTTTTTTTTCTTGAATATAAGACCACGGGCAGTATGATCACACCCAAAGCTGGGATGTGCTTGAATAGCTGTTTGATGTTTTTTTGAAATGAAAGATGGTTTAGTGAAATTACGCCCAGCCCTCTCGCTCTGTCTAAAAAAGAAAGCACAAGAGAGCATAGAAATCAAGTCTCTATTTTTCTTAACTCTCAAATTTTATATAAAGACAAAGTAATTGCTAGAAATTAGAAGTGCTAGTAGGTAATGCGCCTTTGGCATTAAATCTGTCCCCATAATGAATCAAAACAAACAAAAAAAAAAAGTTCTGGTGGTTAGTGGCTGCTATTGAAGTGAAGATTTTCAGTTTTTCCTCGTGTTTGAACTCATGCCTTGTGTGGAGTGACTGTAAGTGTGTAGTTAATGAAGGTGAGAGATATCTTCTTCATAGAAAATCCATTGACCTGGTTTTGCACAGTACTTTTAGTTGTAGTTTTTCTCTTTTCTTTTTTCCTGTCTCTCCATACACCGTGGAGCTCCATTGCCTTAGACCAGACAAGCAGGAGGCTTTTGGCTGGACGTCCTGGGCTGACGGGGGCTCTACACCAGCATCGGGAGGACAGTGTGATGATGATAATGATGACGATGAATGAGCATTTGGACGTAATAAGACAATTTTTGCTCCTGAGAAGACATGTCATCAATGCAATGCCATACAGAAACTGATTCTCCATGATGTGCTGGGAGCACATGGACATTATCTGTGATCTGTTTGTACGTGACAGTGTGTGTAAGGCTCCCGTTTGTCTCTGTGAATATATACATAAACGTATGTATATATATAAAATTATGCATCTTCTATGTACTACAGGCAAATAATAAATAGAATTTATGCCATGAAATTGTCTGTGTGTATACTGTTTTGTTTGAATACCAGTTTTTAATATTAAGAAGGTTGTCTGTAACACATTGAGGTCATTTTCATTGAAACACATATAATAAATAGATTATTAAATGATAGTCAAAAATGTAGTGACACTTTACAGACACACACACACACATAAAGCATCAATTAAAGTAGCAGGATGTGAAGTTCTGCATTTATTATTTCTAAAATCTGGTCTCGTCTTAATATAATTCACAATTATAGACCAACACAGTCTGACTTTACTAACAGCACACGAACAGTTCTACTTTTTACATTTTTACTGAATACACCGAGGACTAATTGTTTGTCTGTAATTGTGGATTAGCAATTCTAATATCCATATATTTTCAAATAGGGTTCACATACTTTTTTTTTGGCCACTGTGCATTCATGATTAATGTTAATTTAAGTAATCTGAAGTCAAATCGTTCCCGTTCTCTCTTTCAAATGATTGCTATTATTATTATTTTTAACTCAGTACGAAAAGCGTTGCATGGCGTGTTGAAAGCCTGCTCTTTATTACAGGTCCGTTACTGTTTATTCCGCAGTAGCACTTGTGTGCCACTAGAGGGCGCGTGTTGCTGTTAAGCACATGAACTGCTGAGTCACTTTTGTTGTAGGCCATCCGGCCATTTTCACTTAGATTTAAAAACTTTATTTGGGGTGACCATTACTAGAAAGTTAATACTGATTAGCTGTTTTGTTATTGTGCTGTTAATCACAAATCAGAGCTTGTTTTCTTATTGTGTATTATATTTTAGTGCAGTGCCATTAATCTGCTAGTGATGTATGTGATAAATAATTCCTGCACTATACAAATGCATAAAGAGAAGAATGGGGTTATTTGTCACTCTTTTTTTTTTTTTTTTTTTAGTGAATATTTCTCAGTGTAGGTTTATTTTCACTTTCTGTACTAGTACATACTAGTATGCAAAAAGCCACTGAACAACACACACTTGTTGTCCCACAATTGTTTCCAATGAAAAAAAGATACAGATTAACTCACACTACTGCATGTAGCGTAATTTGTCACAAAGGGATCTTGCTTTACATTGACACTGATTTGAGGAGAACATATTTTATTGAAAAAATAAATATTACATTTAAATATAAATATTAAAAACTAAATACTCAGTTTGTTCACCCAAAAATGTCATTAATTACTCACCCTCATGTCATTCCAAACTCGTAAGACCTTTGTTCATCTTCTGAACACAAATGAAGATATTTTTGATGAATTCCGAGAGCTCTCTGACCCTCCCGTAGAGAGTAAGTGTCCTTACACGATCAAGGTCCAGAACCATAGTAAGGACATCGTTAAAATAATCTATGTGACGTCAGTGGTTCAACCGTAATTTTACGAACCGACGAAAATACTTTTTGTGCGCAAAGAAAACAAAAATTACTTTATTCAACAATTCCTCTCCTCCGCGTCACCCTGGCACCATTTTGGAGAGTATCACATACATAAACGACGTATGCAATGTATGTACAGGGATACGTTGTTTAAGTTCAGATCAAATCATAAACAGATCAAATCAAATTTCAGATCAAAGCCTTCTGGACCTTGATCGTTAGGATCCTTACGAGGGTCTGAGGGTCAGAGAGCTCTCGAAATTCATCAAAAATATCTTAATTTGTGTTCCGAAGATGAATGAAGGTCTTACAGGTTTGGAACGACACGAGAGTGCACTGTAAAAAGTGATAAGTTGATTTAACTTAAAAAAATTGAGGAAACCCATTGCCTTAAAATTTTTAAGTAAATGATAATTAAAAAAAATAAGTTAATTGAATTGTCAAATTCATTTCACTTTTTTTTTTAAATTATGTACTTAATAATTTTAAGGCAACGGGTTTCCTCAATTTTTTTAAGTTAAGTCAACTTATTACTTTTTACAGTGTGAGTAATTAATGACAGAATTTTCATTTTTGGGTGAACTATTCCTTTAATGGCTTTTTAGCAACAGGTCAACACTCAGAAAATAATTTAAAATTATAGTTAAATAAAATAACTTTTTTCAATACAATTATATTTGGAAATAAATATATCCATTTATCTGGAAATATACACAAATTTCAAAAAGCATTTTAATTACTGATATTTATACCATTTTCCCTACTATAAATGTGGCAACCTGACCTGAAAGTCCCTGAAAGTCCCTGAAATTCCTTTTCTAAATATATTTACATACACACTAAATTATATATGCAAATACATATATGCATATACTTTGCATAGACACCCTGAAAACTGCTGGTAACGCAAAACCTCATTAGGTGCATTTTTAACAAAGAAATCTATCTATCTATCGGCAAACTCGGTTCATCATTTGTGTATTTGTGTCACAACCCCCAGTGACTGCAGAAAGTGGAAGGAAGCTGCACTTGAATTGAGTTCTGTGCTGTCAGTCACTGCGACCACAGATGAACTTCTCATGAAAATGGAAGGCAAAATACACAGCAGTTCTTCCCAAAAGTCTGATCAAAGTGGCCCTCTCGACCGGCCAATGGCTCACCATCACAGGGCTTTTGGACATATTGTATCACCCCTTCTGTGGGAAAAACAAAGTTTTCAAGTGGCACTCCACCTGGCAGCTGCTCACACAAGCTCTTGTAACACTCATAAATTACAAAGCAGCAAACTTGTTATATTGGCCACAAAATCAATGACGCTTTGGCTGTAATGCAATGGGTGTTTTATTCAGCATTCTGCTTTAACTTTCAAACATAATGCAAGATAGGTCGGCCATTTATTTATATTACTACACTGAAAAAAACAACAACAACAAAATGAATTAAACATCTAAAATAACTTGTTTTGTTCAAGTCAAAAATACTATTTAACATCACTGAACCATCCTATATTTATCCATTTATATCAACAAAACTACCTTTTATGGGTTAGATAAGGCAGAAATAGCTCTTTAAGGTAATAATTGCAGGTTACCATTTTTTACAGTGTATTTTGGCATACATATAAAATTTAAAAACAGTGTTTTAAAAAAGCATGGGGTTGAAAAGCAATTATCCTATGCACACACTTAAACTATTATATTTTATTGATGTAAAATATGACATAAATAGATATGCACATAAATAGACCGGGTCAATATAATGACAAACAAGTGTTTTTCTAAGATGAAAGATTTTGACACTCAGTGACCTCACTGGGACAAAACAAAATATTGCAGTTGAGCAATTAAACATCAGACACTGGAAAAAAAATCAGACACAGGCCTGGGCAAACAGTTTGTGAAATGCAGATGAAAGGTCTGCCACATGATGCTCCCTCAGGTCTCCATTTGGTTAAAACTGAACTGATCTTGTAGCAGGGCGACTAAAAAAATAAAATAAAATAAATAAACAAATAAATAAATATGGTTAATAAAAATAATGTGTATAAATATTTTTTTAGAAATTATAAATCGTATCATTGTGTATGTTTTTAAAATAGTATTATTGAACGAGCAAAAGGGAACTGTTGCAATCAGAATGAACCCTTATGCAATCAATTTTACTAGTGTTAAAATAATAAAAAGTCCTCTCTTAAAATGTTCTTGAGTGTAAAAATATTATTTTTTGCATTGGTCACTCAGTCCATTGTAAAAACCTACATAAGACCACTAAAGCAGCTGTTCCCATATAACTGTTAACTGTCAGCTCGATCAAACTCTCCTAAAAGGTCAGATGTGGAGACCTCTACACCCACATATTCTACAATCAATGAACAAAACATCACAAGATAGCACTGTAGCCACACTGTAAAAAGTGATGACCTGCAATTTTTACCTTAAAGAGCAATTTCTACCTGATTTAACCCATAAGATTGAGTTTTGCTGGTACAAATTAATGCCAGCATTTTTAGGTTACCATTAGGATGTATGCAAATACTGTATATGCATATATAAAGAGCATATGCTTATACAATATAGTCTGTATCGACATGATTGAGGACGCATGGTCATCATCTTTGCTTTCATATTTTTCAGCACTGACAACTATCAAAATCTTTAGTAAAATCTTTATTTTTTCATTGTCATCTTTAACTTTCGATTTCACATTACAATGCTATGCATTCAACATATTATAGATTGATTATAAGTTACTGTTTTGACTAACACAGTTCTCCCAATAAACATGAAAAGCTTTCTTTTCTTTTTTTAATTGTAAACTATACATGAATGATAAACTGACCACAGACATGCCCAAACATGTCTAGAATATTTGCACATTTAGACATTGTTTTTTTTTACCTTTTTCTCGTTGACAGTCGATATAAACCCATGCCGAGAGCTGAATAATTGTCATAAATGCAATTCGTTAGATTTGGAGCATAAAGCTTGAGCAAGCATCGTGCGTTTCTAGAAGATTTTACGCAGCCGCGCAACCAGGAAGAAGATCACTGCATAGCATCTCCATAAACAAGAAAACTGCGTTTTGAAACGCCAAACACCCTACAAGTGTCGTCTTCTCTCGCAGGGTAGGTTTGGAGAAAATCGTGAGCGTTTTTACACCGAAAGCGCCTAAATTTGAAAATCTTGGCACTGCGCACTGGACTGTTTCCTCCCACCGATCTAACGGATTTCTGCTGCTGCTCGACCATGAAAACCCTCAGAGAGTCACCATTTTATCATTCATCGTCTGTCCTTTTGTATTCTGCAAACGTAGAATAACATCAGTCCATGCATCCACGACGCACGAACTTTAAAATAAAAGCGCACTGCTTATCCAAGAAAATATGGCACATTATTATACGAATTCGTGGTTGAAACGTGTCCACTCACTTCTGTTTGTGGTCTGGTTTAGAAATGAATGACTGCCACACACCACACGTCAAAATATTTGTTTTAGATTACTGCGAGAGAAAGCACAGAAATAATGTGCCCACATGACGCATATTTAGATTTCATTGTGCTTGCGTTTCTGTTGCTGTTGCTGTTTCGATATGGGTCAATAACAAATAAGGATGTTCGAGATTATGAAAAGGATATTTTGATAATCTAGTTTAAAACACACGTATCAAGATCATATGTGATCTTTGAATTCTTTGTTTCATACATTTAGGGGGAAAAGCGTGGATGATTTAGGCTAATGACTTCAAAATGTAGCTTATAGCAGAACCGAATACAGCCCTTGCACCTTAATGTGAGTGTACATAACTTTTAGTAATCAATGTAAAGCATTTTATTTGATTTTTTTTTTAAATTAGCCTACTTATCATGAATTTTTGATTCTAGAAAATTTAGGATTAGGCCTATAGTACTCGGTTCGACCTGAATAACAAGTGCCTTGTCATGAAAAGGTCAAAATATCTGAAAACAATTCTTCCTGTTTGTTACTTACGCCACAGTATTTGTTAAATAATTTTCAACAGAATTCTTAAAAGTAACAAAACAACAAAAATCTTTTAATGGCACTTTTTTATTTCAGTCTCGAATCAGTTACACCACCAGTTAGGCTATACTTTTTTTATTTTAATCCCTATAAATAAAAATATTAAAATGACTTTTATTTTAGAAATTAAAATCCGGTCAGAAACACAATGTGCCATTGAACCCTGCAATATTTTAAAGGTGAGAGAAATGTAGGCTACTAGTTAATTCCAGTCAAATTAATTTTAGGACAACGGAAATTAGAATATATTAATTTAGTTTCGCTTTTTTACTACAATGAAATATAAATCAGATTATTGTCTTTCTGTTTACAGAGGGAACGGTGTGCTCTGTAACTACACTAAAAATATACAACTGCCACCGCGAACGTCACAGCGTTTTATTTTTCTGTTTTAAACATTCGACAACATCAAACAACAGTTATCAATGTTCAGCCAATGATATTTCATGTTTTTAATACAGTCTCATAAATGTTTTCTAGGCCTACCCGTATTTCAGTGACACGAGGCCAGAGTTAAACACACAACTTCACGAAACCGTTTAACAGCTGTCTTTGGTTATTTTGCAAGGTTTTAATATTTTCAATGCGACACAACACAAGCTTTCACAGTAAATCAACAGTTAAAAGGCATTAATTACAAGCAAAAGTGCAAGTTCAATATCACAAAACTAAACATAACAAAAACAGAGCAGTCAGGGGTTAAGTGGATTTTGACCATTATAGTGCAATTACTTCAATAAAAAGGGAGATTGGTTTCTTTAAGCACATCTTTTAATTTAGGTTATATTTTTTCTTGTTATAAAACAGGACATATAGGACAGGCGTGACCTGCCTGGAAGTTAGTGAAAGAAATTATCAATACAAATCTAAAATGGACACTTAGATGACCTGAAAACATGTCTTATATATATATATATATATATATATATATATATATATATATATATATATATATATGTATATATATATATATATATATATATATATATATATATATATATATATATATATATATATATATATATTAAAAAATAAAATAAAATGAAATCCACTTAGCCGGTTGAAATTGGGGGCAATGTGAATAACACGCAACGCCAACTGAAATGTTAATTGTTCTTCACAAACAGACAAGCCCCTGAGCCCAATATTTTACAATGCAATGAGAGGTAGTTGGCTGAAATGTCTGCAATGCAATAAATCGCTCATTCAGCGTTTGTCTGCTACCTCTGTTACACAACAAAACACACAGGCCCATAGTCATAATCTCTAGCTGGATTGTGAAGGCGCAATGTTCTCCAGCCACTCAACAGTTCTGTGTTTTTTGTGCATGAGCGCCAGGTCACGAGGCGTGTAGCCGTGTGCGTTAGGCACAAAAGGCGGCGTGCTGCAGTCAGATACGAGATACTGCACGACATCCAGGTGTCCCTCCCGCGCCGCCAGATGCAGAGGCAGGTTGCCGTCGTTGTCAGGGAGATTGACATCAGCACCGTTCTGCGCGAGCACCTGTAGAGTGTCCAGATATCCGTCTCGCGCGGCGTCGTGACTGACGGTCAGTCGTAGGATGGGGTCGCGCGCGTTTGGATCGGCGCCCGCTCGAAGCAGCGCCTCCGCTATGCACGGACAGCCAAGTTTCATCACCTGAGATACAACCCAAAGAGATGTGTTAAGGTGCTTAAAATTATTGTTATATTAATCAATTACATGAATCACTTTTTGGTGAAAGTGTGCATTTTAATTAAGCATCATGAGTGCATTGTTAATTTTTTTTTTATCAAGATAAAGGGTAATATCTACATGAATCTATAAGGGATATATATATACACACACACACACACACACACACACACACACACACACTCACACACATACGCACGCACACTATCTTGTACCTATTATTATTATTAGCCTATTAAAAGAGACTTAATTAAATATCATGTAAATAGAAAGAAATCGAAAGAATACTGAAAAAATAACCACGACTTCAAAACCTGTGATATATATATATAAATAAAATGTTCGTGGTTGAAATCAGAAATAAAAAATTTAGGCACATAACGACCTCCTGAATTATGACTCTCTGACCTCCTGATAATAAGTTATGAAGTGATGGCATAGACCTAATCGACATACCCAGAAAAAAATCCCCTATATTATGAAATGTGTTTATGGAAATTTCACGAGGAAGTTCATCAGAAGAGTTGTTTAATATGGTAAGGCTCCATTTTACACAGCTCATTCTCGGATAATTATTATGCATGCATTTTTTAACACATATTAATTGAGACCACATGGAATACTTATTTTATAAATTCCTTCGTCACATCACAGAACCATTTAAAATGACCCAGAGAAGGTAAAAGGTGATAAAACGGTCAAAACCTAAAAAGCAGTGACCAGTCACACCACCTAAAACCTACAATTTTCCTTATGCACTCATATAATTTTTAACCTAAAATCGTAATGTTGTTAAAACAAAAATTCACGAATATTTTATGTGTAATGTAGGCTAGCCTACCTATAAATATATGCCACATGCATAGGCAGAAATTGGCATATGCTACTGCTATAAACATCAAGGATGGGGATTACCCAGTGTTCAAATTATCACTCATTCTGAAGCCAAGAGAATATATGACACGAGAATATGACACGAAAACATGAAAGTAATATTAGAATATTTCACACTGACAGAACTTAAACAGCTATATTGCGCTTGGTGTAAGTCCAGACGGCCTTCTGATAAACAGAGCATTTTATGTATAACTGAAATAATTTAAAAAGCAAAAACAGCATCTCGGGGTGTGTACGATTTTAATTGATTTATTTTATTGATTTCTAGAATTTTATCCTACGCCATAAAAGGAAATAATAAACATAAGCATCTACAACCACTTCGGGCCTTATTGCCTATTAAAACAGAAGCTCCATGATCATTAAAAATACATTTTATCTTTGTTGTTTCACGTACGTTGTATAAAAAGTATAGAAACAAATGCAATGATATCTGATTGATCCTAATTTAAGTGTAAAAGGCTGCCAAAAACTGCAATGTCAGATTTCATGTAGCTCGTGAGCTGACTGTGGTGTAATAAAACACTTTTCAGTTTCCACAATAAATTCTTTATGTATCAGAAAACGTGTGACGCTAATTTATTGGCATAATAAAATATAGATAATTTGTAACAGGTGCGTACTTGCTGGTTAGCAGGTAAACTGTATAAAAAAAACCACTGGTTTAGTTAGAAGTAAATGAACCAGGCCACTGCTAGTGACTGCAAGAAAGAAAAGGACAAAATGTTTTCCTGAGGCTGATGCACTATGCATTATAAACATCGTGTTTAGATATGAAAGTCGTTCGTGGAGATGTGAGTCTAACCTGCAATGGTGTCCTGCCGTACTTGTTCTTCTCATTAACGTTCACGTTGCTTTGCAGTGTCTGCTCAATTTCTTTCAGATCTCCAATCGCAGCTGCTGTGCTCAGCCTATCTATAGCTGTGTCCTCGGCCATTATATCCTGACAAAGGAGGTAGAATATCTCTGATGCTTGCGATTTAAAAAAAATGTCCGCTGGTTTAGATGTAAAAAGTACTACAAAGCTGTAGTAAATAGCCCGATCCTCCTGCCCCCCTAAAAAATATCCGTTGGAGATGCGCCAAGGTCCACCCACATTAATATCGTCCTACCGAAGCCATCGGAACCAGCGGAGAAAACAGGGATGCCATGCCATCTCTTATCAAATATATGCACAATCGAGAATTATATGGAATAAAAAAAAGAAACATCCTCTTTTATATGATCAATGCGCGAAGTTCCTCCCCGCGTCCATGAATGACATGCAGCTCTCCTGTGGTCTTGGTCCAGATATGATCTCACATTCAAACAGATCTGTAGTAGTCACACGAAAAATGCTCGTATCTGAGAGCCAAACTTTCCTTTCATGAGTCCTCTGATATTAACTATATGCAGGTGCAACGAGCTGGAGAACTGCGATGCGTTCATGGCATTCGCAGATGTTGTCATTTCAAGCCTCCGAACGACCTCTGAAACAGATAAATAGAGGGAGAAGACTGTTATTCCGCGAGGAAATTTCTACTATGCATCCACTTGGGTTTGCAAGGATGTGTTGTAAGTTTTATGCAAGCTTCCCGCCCATTTTGAATAGGCTATGAAACGTCAAAAGCGAATCTTCTTTGATGTGCACATCAAAGAACGCTGGCGTGAGGGTTATCAAAACTTGTTAACTCAAACTAGTCCGGTATTTCAAACTGACACGCGTAGACAGAAGCTTTAATAGGTTTTCGGTCTGAGATCACGCATTTCGAACTGCAGGCGTGAATATCTACATATGTTCTGCCGTAGTGATTCCTCGCGCACGGAGGTGCAGTTTCACTGTGACGACTCAGCCGATGATGGACGACGTCATAATGGATCGTTAAAATGAAACATTGTATCCACTACCTGCAGAATGGTTAGGCTACGTCGCGGGCATCGAGTTATCCTCTTCGACCGGTTTGTGGGCGTTGAATGAGCTGGTTAGAAGACAGCTGACTTTGTCAGAGAGTCTGCCGCTGTTGTTTGACATCACTCCGTTTTTGAAATAAAGGGCCGACACTTCCGCCCACTTTACTAACAGACGCTGAGTGAGGCGGGACTCAACGGTAATGCTGGGGAGAGGCTGAGAGATGCACTTTCTGCTTTCTTCTCTCAGGTTCTGCCGTGTTAAACATTCATCCTTGAACTGTGAAGGCTTTGAAGTGTTGGTATTACCAATATAAAATTCCCCTCTCCATAAATGTGAAATTTATTCAATTGACTGGTAAGATGAAAGGGTGTAAGACAGTGCAAGGGTTATATTCACTCATGAAACCCTCCAGAAGTACAATCTGTCTAAAAATGGCCAGTCAATTTTTCACCATGGTATTGGTTTGTTTATTCATTGTAATTAAAGACATATAGCACAGCAATAGCTAGCCTAATATGTTTACATTAACAGTCCACACTAATATATTAGTAGTAAGCTATACTGAGACATACAACTACATCCCTGCTCATACAAACTAAACTGTATTTGCTGGGTTTTAGAAGATTTTGGGCACTTTTCACTGTGCAAGGCTGTGAGACCGGCAAACCAGCGTAGGCTGGTTTATTTATTTTTTGTTTATTTTATTATTTTTTTATTTTTTTTCTCAGGCCAGGCAGCCAAGGCAAGGTTTATAAAAACTTAAGTTTAATTGCAACGTAGGCTATGTCTCTTGTTTGCTGGTTTAAGATGGTCTAGCTTGTTTCCTAGCCTCTCAGCCTGACTCACTGAAAACTGATCTAAACACCTCTAAAACCAGCTTTGTAGGGCTGGCATACCTGCTAAGACCAGTGTGAACTGGTTTATTGCAACAAATGTCTCTAGTTTGCTGGTTGACCTGGTTTTAGCGGGCCAAGATGGTGCTCTGCTGTTTGACAAGCTGTAATTTCTCATTCGACCCATTTAAAATTGCTCTAAACCCATCTAAAACCAGTTTGGTAGGGCTTGCATATACCTGCTAAGACCAGCAATCCAATTTAAACTGGTTTAATTAATTTTTCAGCATACATGACATAAAGGAAACCTGTTTAGTCAGAGTATCCTTAGTAAAATTAAATCAGCCCTTCTAAAATTTAGTTTTACAATTTTTCTAAAATCTTACTAACGTTTCGGTGTTCACCAGGGTTGTGTTATATCTTCATGTTTTGTTAAAAAAAAACTCATCTTGGGGGTGGCAGTTGGGTAGTGAACTGTGAAAAAGTGGTACTGACAAAACAATTGTTTTGGTCTCTCTACAGTGCCCATAAACATGTTTCAGAAAATATTTTTAAATATTTTTTGTTGTAAAATGTCATGAGGTAGTCAAACATGTCGCTTGTACGACAGTCGATTCAAATTCAACCGCGGCCCTGCTGCTGCTTTAAAAATACACAGCTCTTTCCAACCGTGAGAGGGGCGCGACAGTTCACGGCACTTCTTTACGGCAGCCGTAAGATGTTCTGTTGCTTTGAACGCCGATCCAGAACAGCAAAGTGACGATAACAGAAAAACTGAAAGCCACCAAACACTGACAACACGGCCCCAAAGAGCAGCATTTATACTCAGTTACTTGCCACACACTGATAAGCCGCGTCCTGAGCTGCTCTTTTGAAATCGGTGGTTGATATTTTTGAGGTTTTTACATGAGTCGTTAGCCTCTTACTGCAATGGCCTCCGACAGCAACATGGACAGAGAAATGATCCTGGCCGACTTTCAGGTGGGTTCCCTCACATAAATACTGATAATCTGTGATTTTATAAGCTCTGGATGTGTAGATCAGACCCATTTTGTGGCTGCTCAGTGTGTTAGCCGGGTAACGGCTATTTAAGTCACTTCTTTTTGTTGACATCTCTCCGGATGATCAGCTGTCAGTGGCTTTGTTTGAATTATTCAGCAAAAATGAAATCGGGAAAGCACATGACTAGACAAAAGAACAATAGTCAGCCTAAAATACATTATTTTGGTGTCGTCTGCTCATCTGGGACTAGAAAACATAACTGGACTGTCATCTGAAGCCTGATCTGTGTTTTTATGACCCTGTAATGGCCTGAAGCTGTCAGATGACCCTGTACAGTTTCTACACCGCCATGACCTGTCACATTCCATGTTTTTCTGTTTGTTTACCTTGAGATTTTAAATATGAGTCAGTTTACGAGTGTTGACAATATGTGTTTTAATTTGCAAACTGTTTATTTCATGGAAACTGAAAGAGATCAGAAATATGTAGCAATTACAAATATTTTGAGGTGGCATTCACCAAAATTGAAGGTTGCTTATATACACTGTTACATTGTGACTATAAACTTAAAGGTTTACAATAAACATCTCTCATATAATTTAAATAGATTTTACTGTGTTATATTGAAGAAAGATTTAGCATGACCTTATATGTAAAGTGTACATATACATATATTTGTGTGTATGTATATGTATTCAGTGCATAATGCATATTATAATGCATATTTATGTAGCCTGCAACAAAATATAAATTCATTTATCATTCTCAGAAATGTATTTTTTGGTCTGTTCTGTTATTTTGTTCTGTCAATATAAAAAGAGGACCTTTTAGTTTGTTATTTTTAATATGCAAATATCAAAACCAGTTTGTTGTTTTTGTTTCAGGCATGTACCGGAATTGACAACATTGCTGAGGCGATCACACTTCTAGAGCTCAATAACTGGGACTTGGTGGTAAGATGCACTTTATTGGTTAAATCTGTAAGACTGACACACAGCTAGATTTGTATCAAATTACAAACAGTTTAACAAATGATTATGTCTCCTGTTTATTGTTTGTTTGTGGTGATGCATCCACTATGGATGGAGACAAAGCCACTATGTTTAGTACAAAGGCTATTTATTGGTACCATTGTTCACAGGACATTCTGGCACAGTTCTGTAGTAGCTGCGTTTCCGTATACCAGTTACATTGACTTACAGCAGAAGAACTGTAGCCTGACATGTTTGTAATTCAAGGCTTTATTTTTATTTTTATTTATATTTTTGAGATTGTGAACAATTGGGTTATAATCAGGAGCATCATGTATCAAATTTTTTTTTGGGGGGTCATCAGTAACAGTTCTAGCACTTCTTTCTAAGACTGTGAGTTATTAATGTGTAATTTTATGGTATGCATGGGGGACTGGTTCAGATAATTTATTATAATATAAATCTTTATAATGAACCAAGCAAAATTATAGCTGTACTCAACTGCCAGGGATCGCCCTGCATTGCCTTGTATGGAAAACAGCAGGATTAACTTTTTGATAATACCATTTGTGCTTTATAGAAAAAAAACACAACCCCCCAAAAAAACACAATTCACTGTAATAATTACTGCAATATCAGCAGAGCCAAGTATATACTTGAACCAAAGTGAAAACATATTATTAAGTTTGTTCCAGAATATTAACGATATTGCAAGCACTGCATCGATTCATGTATTCTGTAGAAACAAATTAATTTAAACTATCAGCTCTGGACACTGCACTGGACTTAGCATGTGTCTTTCAATTCAATAAGTGCTAAATGTTTTCAGTTGTGTTGTGTTGACAAAATGAAAACCTTTTTTTTTCCCAACTAGGTCTATGATTCTGCATGAACTTAGGCTAAATTACATATTTTGCCTTTAAAACTTAAAATTTTGTACCACAATAGTTGTGGAGCTTAATTATCAAATGTAAAAATTCTTATTTATTTGGATTGGTAAATACTTGTTATGGCACCGTTAGGGGTGCATAAATTAGGACATTTCAGGTCAATAATGACATTCACTGCACCTTAAAAGCTGTTAAGAACTTTAAGCCACATACTACATCAAAATGCACTGTATTGTAAATTGTTACAGATTGTGAAAGATTATTACATTCAAACATATAAACAGTCTATTTAATACTGATCCAATGATAAAGCATTAGTAACTCTGAATTATTTGCGCTCTTTTAGGATTTTGTTTAGGTTTGGTTATATAAATCACTAATAACTAAACCTTTGCAAAAACATGACTAAGTTTTGATATTGCAGGATAAACTGTAATTGCTGTTATCAGTTATCGCAATATGAGCACAAACCGTTTCTATCAATTTGCATCTTTAATTCAGTCTGATGATTCAGTCTCACTGCTGCTGCTCCATCAAGAATACCCAAATTGGCTTTTTTGTTTCATTTGTTACATCAGTTTCCTCTCTTTTCTAATTATATGCTGATTCTGTGATGCATAGAATAACATTACAGTTCATACACATTTCATTTTAGAGAGGCGTCATTAGAGGCAATACACCGCAGTAGCGAAATGCATGCCCAAACAAGGGACAAGATCTGTACCTTTTTTCAAGCAGAAACTGTTTCACTCCTACTGAACAAATAGTAGCTCCTTTGTTGCTCCTACTGTGCAGAGCTTATGTGTCTAAGTGTCTGTTTCAATCGATAATGTTATTTGAACAGACAGTAATGTCTGCTGCAAGTCTAGTCTGCAGATACCCACACCTTTTTATAACCTTTCATTTTATCTTTTGCAAACAGGTCATTTAGACGGATCAAAACGGTCCTAAAAATGCCTTGTTGCAGGAGCCCATCCCACCCTTTGAATACATGGTGTGGAAATTGTAATTGAAGTCCTCTTAGCCTTTTTACAAGCGTCCTGGTGATTTATAGTCTGGTATATCACCTTTCATTCGCCGCCACACAAACATTTCATCTCTACAGCCTAAAAAATATGCAACTGTGACAGGTGTCACACCACAGACAAAGGCAGACGTGCAGAGCTTGTTTTGATTGGGTGAATGTAAGAGAGTGTGTGTCCTCTAGTAGTTTCTGTAGAGCAAATTTGCATGTGGCACTGCGTGTGACCCACTCTCACCCTAAAATAAGGTTCAAGCCATCTCGTATTTACAGACAGCAATGGTGGTATAAAGAATGCAGTGTCAGGACAGATCTAAAGTGACAGTTTTCAAACAAAATGAAGGAATTGTGGTTTTGCAGGCAGATTTTCCTCCACAAAGTTGCTTTTTATCTTAAAAGCAGGCTGTTTTACTATATTTAGCAGGAAGCTGGTTGTATGCTGGCAGCAATTCAAAGAAAACAGGCCCGAGCCACGGCGTGGTTAAGTGCACCTGTGAATGTGATGACTCGCTGTTCTACTCAGGGTTGTGAGGTTGATTGAGTCAAAATGTAGAGACAGGACAGCCAGCGACTGTTTGAACACCCCACGCTTAAACCAGGATGTGTGCCGTGCACACTTGATCACACAAACACTGCGCTGCACCTGAGCAAATCTTTCATGAGAAGTCAAATGGCCTTAGATGTGTAGAGCACTTTGTCTACATATTTGCAAGTGTTAAAGGGTTAAAAATATCTGATGGTCTGTCTCTACGGCAGACAAAACATCATTTCTGTGGCCTCTACCGGCATGGAAAAAATTTCGGAGCATAGCAAGCGTTGCGATGTACGTCTCTGTATACACTTTGTTATTTGGCTCAATCAGAAGCCATTCCATTCAGATCTGTATCCATGAGAGTAAGTCTCCTTATCACAGTCTGGCTCCAGAACCCACTTGCTCACACACGCACAGACACAAACACATCAGGCCCATCTCTGTGCATTCCACTTCAGTCTGATGAGAGAAAGAGAGGGGGAAATATGTGGCCCACATTGTTGGATACTGCTTGTGTGTTTTATGTTTGGGTTGCTGTGTATCTCTGTTATTTCCGTTATCATCTTAAAAAAATTATGAGTATATTTAGTCCACTATTTATTTAGGTATTTGATGTGAAATGTCAAGTAATGACAGCATTTATGTCCTGCAGTGTGATATGATATATGCTATTCCATATCTTAAGTAAATTGATTCTCGTTTATTTATTTATACTACAGTTCAAAAGTAAAACAGTAAAAACAGCAGTATTGTGAATTTCAATGTATTATAATTTTCTGTTTTAATATGTAGTTTATTTATTTATTAATTCATGTAATTTATTCCTGTGATGCAAAGCTAATTTTTTCAGCAGCCATTACATCAGGCTTTAGTGTCACATGATCCTTCAGAAATCATTCTAATATGCTGATTTGGTGCTCAAAAAATATTTCTTATTATTATCATCAATGTAGAAAACAGTTGTGCTGCCTTTTTGTGGAAACCATAATACATTTTTCTCCAGAATTATTTGATGAATAAACAGTTCATCCTCTCTGAATAAAACAATTATTTTTTTAAAGGCTTTTATAAAAAAATAAAAATAAAAAAAAGTTTTGAATAGTAGTGTAAAATAAATGAATTTATGAAACAAGTATGTATGACCTCATTAGTCAAGTTTTTATGACTTCATATTAATAATATATTTGTGCTAGTTTTGTCACATTGCAGGATTATTTACATAAACTGCAAACAGCAGAGTGATTAATAGTGCTCCAAATTTGCATGTGCGTGCAATGTTCTGTATTACTTCTCAGCCTTACATAAACTCTGTTCTTTTGCATACTGTATAATAGCAAAGTACACATATTCAGACATGCTGTGTTAATACGTTAAAGAAATGGTGACTAGTTACATTACTTAAAATATACATTTCCTTTTATACATTCACATGCATTGACTAAAAGGTTTCATGTTATGTCACTTTTGATTTGAACTCAACCCAACAGTTATTTCTTGTATTCATCAATAATTTGAATTCTCATTAAAATATATTTGTGTTTTCTTTGTAGGCAGCCATCAATGGAGTGATACCACAAGAAAATGGGATCTTGCAAAGGTAAGATGTTGATTTGTTGATTCTTGTGAATCTAAAACCATCAACTCAGGCTTTCCCTTTACAAGATTATGGCAGAGATTCCACTCCATCGAATTGCATGTGGTGGTCTTTAGAGTAGAGATTAATTCTGGTAAACTCCCAAAGATGGCACATTACCTGAATCAAGACCCGGCTGAGCTTGATGGCCCGAACGAGGTGGTTACTGTTTTCATGCCCCTGTAAAATGAAACTGGCCTCCTCTCAAAAGGGCATTCGTCTCTAAGCTATAATGAGACCCAGCTGTGGCTGCTGCTGGTTCCCTGAATGTTAAGGAATCGAGGGGGAAATGTCAGAGCAGCGTGTGTTTCGACTTGTTGGGCCTTTGGAAGAGCTCTTATCATGTCTGCTCATCTGATTAGTCAAATCAGAAGTCTGCTCTTCCATTTTATGTCTGGCTAATCAGCAAACTAATTACTGAACATAAAATCCTGCACTTTAATATTGATCTAGATTCATTTCATAATTTACAATTAGCCTGTGTGTAAAGGAATCAATGCATGATCTCTTCCACAGTTAGCCTAGGTGTCAGTGTCTGGTGTAATTTTGAGAAAATTAAGCACAAAATTAAAATTGAGTAATTGCATGACAGGACAAAGCAATATTGATATGATCCACCTTCTTCACTCTATAGCATTCCAGAAGTTTTAAATACCTTTAGTGTAATATAATAAAATGTTATGTCTACTATCATTAATAAAATTAATATATATGAATAATTATAGTAGACAAAGAATTTGATCACAAATAATTACATTATTATGCATACACAATGTGTTATAATATAATGTAATTTTTGTGATCGACAGTTATTAGAAATATGACTGAAAGAGTTTTAGATTTTAGTGGAAGTTCATTAGGCCTGTAAGACATTGTTTATGGTTTTTAAATGCAAGATTTTCTTGCTATTATTTTTTTGTGTAGTTATATTACACTACCGTTCAAAAGTTTGGAATTGGAATTTCTTTCTTTCTTTTTTTTCTTTCTTTCTTCAAAAAAAAACAAAAAAACAAAAAACAGTACAGACCCCAAACTTTTACACTGTATTGTGTATATATACAGTAGTATTTATTGTGCATCACTGTAATGTATATAACATTTATTGTATATTTATTGTACATCACTTTGGTACCATGTCTTAAAACCATTCTCTTTGCTACTTCAGGGTTAGGGTTAGGGAAGAAAAAAAAATACGAGGGGAGGAAAAAGAAAGTGAGAATTAAAGTGTGTTGCGGAAATAATTGCGGTGAAATAGCAGTGCAGAAAAGGCTGTCATCTCATTTCCCTCTGGAAGTCTGCTCCCCAGCAATTACCCCCTTCGTGCCATTTCAACACCAGAGTCACAGGAAATCAAACAATCAAGTTTACTGCGGGGGTTTTCATAGCGGTTGGTTGATGACCTTGTTAATGGAGGAGAACAACCAACAAAGTTGGGAGCTTTTTATAGGACTCAGCACGGATGTAGCCAACTGTGGGTTCTGCGCCGCTGGCCACGTTTCAGTATGTTAATACAGTGCCCTAAAAATACTGTTTAATGTGATGTGTTTTTGACCAGCGGTAGGATTATTTAGATGCTCACCACTATTTCATACATGCAAGTTTTTCTTCTTCTTTTTTCCCCCCTCGCCCTTTTTCCAGTGTCTTTAGTTCTTTAGTAGGATCGCAGCGAACTCATTCATGGTGTGTTTAGGCTGAATGTAAAGCTTTTCAGCATTCCATCGACCAATTAAATTCTGCCAGTTGCATTGTGGGTAAGAAAAGTAGTTGACAGCTTGCATTGTTGAGCACTCTTCACTGGGTTGTGAAGGTATATAGAGGGGCCAACCACCTTGGCACAGCGTTGGGCACTAAACCGTTGACACCCACAATTGAAAATGCAACAAACAGTTCTTGTTGTTTGTCTGTCTCGCTTGAAGAGTTTGTAAAGTGTTACACTACGCATTTAGCCGTATTGAGGTTTCCCTCAGTCGCCTTGGCCTGAAAGAGAGAGAAATTGAACAGAAACGCACACAAACACAACAGCAAAAAAATCTGACCCAATAACAGGAATTGAAACTTTGGGAAACAAAAGGCGTTTGTGAACACTCATTGTGTCCGCCGTCCATTTCTCCTTCCTCAACGGTCAGCGCTCATGAATGCACCAGAGTCTTAAGAACAAATATATTCAGACGGAGCGCGATCTGTGACGGTTTATTTAGAGGGTGTGTGAATGTAAGAGCTTGGACACGAGGACATGTTTTTCTCAAAGGCACGTAATTATGAATGGAGCCTGGCATGGCGACTTCCAGCCTGTGCATTCAGTGGGTGGCTGGCACCATACTGCAGGCTGTAGGATGGCACGGTTCACTCAAGTGCCCCCATTGAGTCGCCCGCCGCCAGCTGGATCTCTGCTCGGCGGGACCCGGAGACCTACGCGCTGCTGCCAAGCCAAGCGTGTGTGCAGACTGCCATCTAGACGCTCACGGTGGAATAACTGTTGACTGAATGCCAGTGTCTGAGAGGGGGGAGGAGAGAAAAGATAGACATTAGTGGGTGAAAATTATATACAGATCACGAGATTGTTTAAAAATGGGTTGAAGATGCCACAGGCTGTGGAACTCTACTGTTGCAGCTCCGCTCTAGAAAGATGTGTATTATTAACCGCTCTCTCATATGTCCATGGAAGAACAAACATCTAGATTTGTTAATAATCTTGATGTAGTGTCTCATTGGTGAAGTCTATTTCTAACCACGTCAACTTCACAAATGTCATCTTGTGTAGGCCAAACTCTGAAATAAGTACAAGGGAAACCTCATCCTTAACGTCTGAGGTTTACCAGATTTGTATTTTGTCATCATCTTGGCCTTGTCACATGCTGTTTCTTGGTTTTGTTTTAGAAGCATCCAACGAAAGATGCATTTATTTATTTTAAGCCTCACGTTTTATTTCAAAGGGATAGTTCACCCAGAACGAACATTCTGTTGTCATTTACTCACCCTCAAGTTGTTCTAAACCTCTGTGAGTTTCTTGTGCTTAACAGAAGAAAGAAGGTATTTTGAAGAATGCTGTTAAACTTTTGTTTGTTTACGAAAATGAGTACAGTAATATGTGACCCTGGACCACAAAACCAGTCTTAGTGTCAATTTTTTGCAATTGGGATTTATGCATCATCTGAAAGCTGAATAAATAAGCTTTCCATTGACGTATGGTTTGTTAGGATCGGACAATATTTGACCGAGATTCAACTATTTGAAAATCTAGAATCTGAGAGTGCAAAAAAATCAAAATATTGAGAAAATCGCCTTTAAAGTTGTCCAAATGAAGTTCTTAGCAATGCATATTACTAATCAAAAATGAAGTTTTGCTATATTTACGGTAAGAAATTTACAAAATATCTTCATGGAACATGATTTTTACTTAATATACTAATGATTTTTGGCATAAAAGAAAAATCGATAATTTTGACCCATACAGTGTATTTTTGGCTATTACTACAAATATACCCCAGCAACTTAAGACTAGTTTTGTGGTCCAGGGTCACATATGATGTAGGGCTGGGCGATAATTCGATAATGATAATTATCGCGATATAATTTTCCTTGATAAAACGATATAAAGAGTTCGATAAATGTTCGATATAATGTTTATGCGGCAAAAGCGGAACGGAACAGTGCGACTCATTTGAATCATGCCACACAGACCGTTTATCCTCTCGGATCACAGTTCAAACTGCTGCACAGCGCAAGCATTAAACGGCGCTGTGAGATCCAGTGTGAAGCGCTTGCATTCAGCGACGAACACAAATGATTCTATGATTTAAACTAGTTTGAAGCCAAACAGGAGAAACACTGTGTGCAACAAGACAAGACTTTTCAATCTACAAATCCCCATCATTTACCATGGTTTTACTGTAGTAACACTCACTGCACCATGGTATTGTGGCAGAAATGTGGGATATTCACATTGAATTTTATTACAGGAGTAATGGTATGTGTGCATGTGTGGCATGTGTGCATTTATACTGAATGTTTTTAGACTACTGTTTTTCATACAAATAGGCTACCTAAAAACCATATAGTTACATTTTTTACCATGGTATTGAGGTGTTATATGTGTGGTTTTAACTGTGTTTATCATGATTTAAATGTATGCAACTATGGGAGACCAATGCTTAATTAAAAAAATAAAAAATAAATAAAAATAATAACATATAAAACTGAGGTTGCTACAATTTTTACAGATTTTACTGATTTTAAGAATGAACAAAAATTTACCTCTGCATCCTAATTTAAGCTACTATCAAATGTAGGGGTGTGCGATACTGCAAATTTTGGTATCGATCCGATACCAAGTAAATACAGGGCAAGTATCGCCAATACTGATACCGATACCGATACTTTTTCCTTTTTAATAACATACATTTAAATGACCAATTATACTTTGAAAATTAACAATAACTTATGTTGATATGACTAAAATATTACATTCACCTTAAAGCTATGTGGATATTATTTGCCTTTCTGAAAGGAATTGGCAAGCAGAGGAGCCCAGAATATGAAAGCAATGCATAAAGTTTCGTGTTAAGCATTTTCCTCCCATAGAAAAGAGTTATAAAGAAAAAAAAAAAAAACTTAACGTAGCCTAATGCATTAAGAAAGTAATATTGTACTAATATATAAGTAATTATCGATATTAGGATCGATCCGCCCACCCCTAATCAAATGTGCATTTCCAAGAGACAAAAAAGTGATATTATTATTATTATTATTATTATTAATTATTATTATTATTATTAATTATTATCAGGCATCCCAAACCTGTTTCTTGATTTGAAACAATATCACTCATTAGAACATGCAGCAACTATTACATTTTCTAGTTAGATATTTATGTTGTTAAGGAAAATTAATGGCCTGGTTTCTACAACTTTCCCTTTGGAGCAAAATTCTGGCTTTAAACTTGAAAGAAATAAGGATTTGACATTTATCGTGATAATTATCGATATCAACTGATATGAAAAAAATTATCGTGATTTTGGCCATATCGCCCAGCCCTAATATGATGTATAGAGTGAATGAATTTTAATTTCTGGGTGAACTATTCCTTTAAATACTACTTTTCTTTTGTCCCAAAATCTGTAAATGTGGAATTTTTACAATTGTGAATTCCAGGCATGTAAAATGAATCAAAATTAGTTCATTCTTAAAAAGCTTAGTCATTAAAATTTCTGTATTGATTCTGTTTTGTTTTGTATTAGAAATGGACCAACGTTTTAGTGGTTATTCTGTAGTAATGTTTCCCTCCAGTAAGCTGTAAACCACTACGACTGGATTGAGTCAGCGAATTCTGGAATTGGTGATGATGATCTAAGTTAGATTAGTCAGGTTTGTTAACAAATCATTTCACAAATCATCACAAATCACAATAAATTGGTTAATTGATATCTTTCTGACCTATATGAATGAATGACAGCTAGGGCAGACTTCTCGTCTTTCTTTTATTTATTTTTTCTACAAAATGTAATCACCCAGAAAAGCGTTATCACCCAGCTCTTATATAAATTTGGATATATAAATATGTACATACATACAGTAATCTCGTGTAGAATGTTATATAATACATAGCATATCTCGACTGCTATATTATATACACTATATCTGTGTTATATAATTACACTAATCTGCTAAATACAACAAGGCATGAAGATATTCTAAACATTAACATCATGATTTTCTGTAAAACTGCTTTGAAACAGCGTGTATTGTGAAAATCGCTATACAAATAAATTTGACTTGACTTTTCTAATTTTGATTCCTCATACAAAGCTGTCACAAGAAGACTGCTCAAATTTGACATATTATTATATTATACTATTATATGATATACTGTGCCTGTGCTTCTTTTCCATCATGTCTAGTTGTTTTATTATAAACACTGAATTGTGTGACTATTTTGACCTATAGATGTCACTGAGGCTGCAGCAGTGACTGTGTTTTTCTTTTTTTTTTCTGGACATTTCTTTAATTTATCCAATGTTTGGGTTTTCCTTTTTGTGTCTAACGAGTTTCTGAATGCCCCCGGAGCCTAACGTCTTTAACCTTTTGGTATTGTAATAAGGTGGTATAAAGTCAGGCATTGTGTGCTGTGCCTGGCCCCCCGCTCCTGCTCTTACAGCGATATGTGCTGACCCTGGTGGAGAAGAGAGGAGCCTTTGTCCCGCCAGCGCTCAGAGAAAAGACATTATTTACTGCCACAGGGGAACACGGGGGCACGGGGGAATTCAGCCATCAGCCGCTGAGAGAGAGAGAGAGAGAGTAAGACAGAGAGAGAGAGAGAGAGCAAGTGCCAGAAAAAGCCGTTTTGTGTCCTCAGCAGAGCAAAAAAAAGGGTGATTTTCTCTGGGTTGGACAATCGAGCGTCTGTTGGGCCCTGCCCATATTATTATACCAGTAAAGCCTGTTTACATTGAGTCTGATACTGTTTGGATTTCAGCACCGCCGCCATTGTGGATCATGCAGAGTGGTGTAAGGAGGTGCAAGCTTTTCCGCTCTCTCTTTTCGTCCCTCCCTCACTTTATCTGTTTCTCTCCCTTCCAAGTCTCCTTTTCTAAAATCATCAAAAAGGTTTTCTATTTAGATGTTGGAGTCAATTTCTGCTTACAGTGGTCAGATAAAGTGTATGTATGTATATCAGAAAGTTTTTTTTTTTTTTTTTAATTTTAAGAATTTTCTTTTCGCTCCCCAAGGCTGTATTTATTTGATCAAAAATAAAGTAAAACCAATAATATTGTAAAATATAATTGCAATTTAAAATCACTGTTTTTATTTATCATATTCATTTGTTATTATTATGTATTTTAAAATGTAATTTCTTCTTTTGGCAAAGCTGAATTTTCAGCAGCCATTACTCGAGTCTTCAGTGTCACATCATGCTTCAAAAATCATTCTGATATGCTGATTTGATGCTCAAGATATATACACACACATACATACACACACACAGTCATGGCCAAAAATATCGGCACCCTTAGTAAATATGATCAAAGAAGGCATTGTTAATCCTTTTGATCTTTTATTTTGAAAATTCACAAAAATCTAACCTTTCATTGGATAATAAGAATTTAAAATGGGGGGAAATATCATCATGAAATAATTTTTTTTCTCTAATACTCATTGGCCACAATTAACGGCACCCTTTTATTCAGTACTTTTTGAAACCTCCATTTGCCAGTTTAACAGCTCTAAATTTTCTCCTATAATGCCTGATGAGGTCAGAGAACACCTGACAAGAGATCAGAGACCATTCCTTCATCTAGAATCACTCCAGACCCTTTAGATTCCCAGCTCCATGTTGGTGCTTCTTCTCTTCAGTTCACCACTCATTTTCTATAGGGTTCAGGCCAGAGGACTGGAATGGCCAGCAGAAGCTTGGTTTTGTGCTCAGTGACCCATTTTTGTGTTGGTTTTGAGGTTTGTGTTTGGATTATTGTACGGTTGGAAGATCCAAACATGGCCCATTATAAGATTTCTAACAGAGTCAGCCACTTATTGATTTTTTTATCTGTTGGTATTTGATAGAATCCATGATGCCATGTGTCTAAACAAGATATCCAGGACCTCCAGCAGAAATATAGGCCCACAACATCAAAAATACAGCAGTATATTTCATTGTACACATGGGGTATTTTTTTATCCCTGTGTTCACCAAACCCATCTTGAGTGTTTGCTGCTAAAAAGCTCATTTTTCATCTGACCATAGAAGCCAGTCCCAGTTCCAGTCGTGTCTGATAACTGAATATGCTGGAGTTTGTTTTTGGATGAGCGAGGAGAATTTTTCTTGAAACCCTCCCAAACAACATGTGGTGATGTAGGTGCTGTTTGACAATTTTTTTTAAAGGTTTTCTGACCCCGAGACTCTACTATTTTCTGCAATTCTTCAGCTGTGGTCCTTGGAGAGTCTTTAGCCACTCAAACTCTCCTTCTCACCGTGCATTAGGACGATATAGACACACGTCCTCTTCCAGGCAGTTTCCTAACATTTTATGTTAATTGGAAATTCTTAATTATTGCCCTGATGGTGGAAATGGGAATTTTCACTGCTGTAGCTCTTTTCTTAAAGCCACTTCACTAATTTGTGAAGCTCAATTATCTTTTTCTGCACATCAGAAATATTTTCTTTGGTTTTTCTCATTTTGATGGATGATTAAGGGAATTTGGGCTTTGTTTTCCCTCCTATTAATATTTCTGTGAAACAGGAAGCCATGGCTGGATAATTTAATGTTCACAATCACCCTGGAGTGCTCAAAATTGTGAATATGAATGGGAATATACTTCAGAGATATTTTACTCATAAGAATTTCTATGGGTGCCAATAATTGTGTCCAACGTGTATCTGAGAAAAACATTTATTTCATGATGATATTTCCCCATTTTAAATTTACTATCCAATGAAAGGTTAGATTTTTGTGAATTTTTAAAATAAAAGATCAAAAGAATTAAGGATGCAGATTAATTTTCACAGCATGTATGTATATATCAGATTTTAGTTATGATGGAGAGGTGCTTCTCGTAGCAATTTTAACATTGAGCTAATCCTCATTTTCCTCTGTCCTGTGTAGTAATTTCTCAAGTGAAGCATCTCAGACCGGCCCCTATGGACCCCACAGCCAATCAGAAGCCACAGCACCTGCGCCCTCAGCCCCGCCTTCTTCAGCATCAGCATCAACATCAGCGTCAGCATCAGCATCATCATCTTCCTCACCCCCATCCTCATCCAGCCCAGCCTTCTGCCCTGTCCAGCCCTCTCGGCACATCGTGGAACGGCAGTCTCGGATGCTCAACTTCCATGTGGAGTACAGACAACGCTCCACAGAAGTGGTGCTGGAGGATGCCAGCACAATCGGTGAGTGCAAACAATGTTTTGATACATTAACACGATATACATGATCGTTTAATCGTTCAGTCTTTTTGTAGTTGACAGCTTACTGGCCCACATCCAAAAAAAGTCTGCATGTCAGTGCTACTCTTGCAAAGGTAGCACACATGATTAGCACTGTCCTTTCTTAGAAGTACACGTCATACTGAGCATCTGGTAGCAGAATTCATGTGCTTGTTACCCACAATGCTGACAGCTTTCTCCATTTAGATTGGGCTTTTGTCAAATAGGCAATAATTAGCATGTCATCTGCAATAATTAACCTGTTCTAAAAAGTTTTCTCAGAAATGATTGGAGCATTTTCTTGGTAGATGTAGTTACTGAGCTTTGATTCTTGGTATGACACAAGCCACTGAACTGAACCACATACTGTTTATGTGACTGTATTTCTGTGAATGAAAGTTGAATCTTATGTCAAGCGAAGTCAACAGGAAGAGATGTGAGCTGCAGGGTGTGTGGCACTCAGCAAGCCACACAAATGCAGTGAAAAAGGAAGAAAATCGCTGCTGTTCCTTTTTGGTGTTGGTATAATAGTCGACTCATTGGTGTGTTAAACAAACAGTGTTATTGTTTTTTTTAATATACTTTAAATAAATAAATGCATTTTAAATAATTAAATAAATGTATTTTAATCCATTTATATAACTGAATATTGTTATTAAATATGAATGTGTGCATTTATTAATCATATGAATGAATGGTATTTTTTTTATTTAAAATTTTACAATATATTATGTTGCTTTTGTTTGGGTCTTTTTTTTTATCTTACAGTTAGTGTAATTATGTAATGTGTTGTGGATATGTATCCTGCAGAGGTTGTTTTGTGGGTGACACGTCTTTAACACACAAGCATGGTTTCATCTGGTTTCTGTCTGAAGCTTGACATTTGTTATGCATTTCAGTATAAATGCATTTTAGAAGATCATTATGCTCTCAAACCAGTAGTTAGGATAATTAACTAACCTAGATTTAGAAATGAGGAAAAATATCAAACACTTTAAGAACCATTGTTCTGGTGAATGCTTGTCTGCAGTACACGCATACATTTACTAGTACACATATACTAGCAGGTTTGACAAGTGAAATGTGTTTATGTATAATTTTTTTTTTGGCAAATTTAGCAGCTTGGCTCCTGAACTGGCTAAAGATAAGAAGCACTTCACTAAAACTTAACAAAACAAGACTAGATGCATGCTGTCCTCTAGTGGTAACGTACTGAACTGCCATGAAAATTTTATAACCTGTTCTTATTTCTTTCTCTCTGCAGGAGATATTAAATCTATTTTAGAGACTGAGCTACAGGTGCCTGTCTCTAAAATGCAGTTAAAAGGCTGGAAGAGTGGAGACGTATCTGACAGTGTAAGAATGACACTATAGAACACATGCTGCTGATATTCAGATTAATACTGCATTCATTTTTTTAATGCATTAATGGTGCATTAATTATTTTTTTTTTTAATGTAAAACTTATACATTTGTTTAAAATATTCAAATAAATAACTGCCATTTTGAGGGGTGGGGTTGAATCTAAAAATATCTGTTTTATTATTATTGGTGAAATTATTTTAGTGTTTTTTTGTTTGTTTGTTTTCATTAAATTGCTCTTTGTAGTTTTTGTTGTACTTCGAAAATGGCAACTTTGAAAGTATTTATGATCTGTTTTATGGTTTTCTTTTTTTTTTCTTCACTTTCTCTCAGACTGTTCTGCGGAGTTTACATCTGCCCAAGAACAACAGTTTGTATGTGCTCACCCCTGATATTGCCCCTTCAGCCAGCACCAGCCAGAGCAGGTATGTTTTTGCAATGCCCTGAGCATCTATTTTCTGCATTGACTTTAGGCATACAAGTACATTGCGTTTATTTGATTCTTTAGCTCAAACTGTGTTGCTAAAGCAATGCTAAAAACAAGTAATGTACGTGCACTTTCTGGAGTATACAAAAATGATCAAACAGGCTTGACACTAGCTCTTCTAACTAAAAGGTTGGACATCCATTCCTGCAGTTGCCATTTGTGACCCTGGATGACAAAACCAGTCTTAAGTGTCAATTTTTCGAAATTGAGATTTATGCATCACATGAAACATCAAAGCTGAATAAATAAGCTTTCCATTTGATGTATGGTTTGTAAGGATCGGGCAATATTTGGCTGAGATACAACTATTTGAATATCTGGAATCTGAGGGTGCAAAAAAATCTAAATATTGAGAAAATCGCCTTTAAAGTTGTCCAAATGAAGTTCTTAGCAATGCATATTATTAATCAAAAATTAAGTTTTGATACATTTACGTTAAGAAATGTACAAAATATCTTCATGGAACATGATCTTTACTTAATATGCTAATGATTTTTGGCATAAAAGAAAAATCGATAATTTTGACCCATGCAATGTATTTTTGGCTATTACTGCAAATATACCCCAGCAACTTAAGACTGGTTTTGTGGTCCAGGGTCACATTTATATATGAGTGGCCCATCTCATTATACAAATATATCTTATATATAAAGCCTGAAGTTTATTTTTTTAGGGGTCTCAAAATCCAGATTCATCTCACCGTCTAAAAGCTGACCGTATATTTGTGTGAAACTTTCAAAAATATGGGCATTATACATTTGTGTTCTCAGTACTTCAAAAACCTGTTTAAATGAGGTTGATGGCATCAAATTGCATTAGCATTTCTATAATGTGTTTAATATAATGTGTCATTATACACAGCAACTTGTGAATTGCAGTCAATAGAGAAGGATGCTTTTTGGCAACAAAATGTTGTAGTTAACACATCTACCAGCAGGGGTTGACTGGACCTGGTTAACCAGACAAACCTTGATCCTTTGCGTTTAAGAGAATTCCCACAATTACCGCTAGGTGGCGTTGCATGACCGCATTTTAGAAAGAGACACTAGATCAGCATTTTGATTCAAGGCATTTTATTCAATTGAAGAGCTTCCCTATTTTCATTTATTTGTTTTTATTTAATTTATATTTACAAAACTTTTCAAAGGTTTGAGATCAGTAGTGAATAAAAGTAATAGTCAAAACATTTATAATGTTATTATAGATTTACTTCTCAAATAAATGACCTTTATATAACGATAAGTAAAATAAATAATCTTTTGAACTTTCTGTTCATCAAAGAATCCTGAAAAAACATCGGTTTCCACGAAATATATTAAGCAGAATAATTGTTTTCAACATGGATAATAAGAAATGTTTCTTGAGTACCAAATCAGCATATTAGTGAATGATTTCTGAAGGATCATGTGACACAGAAAACTGGAGTAATGGCTGGTGACATGTTTCTTTTCAGCTTTGCCATCACAGGAATAAGTGACATTCAAAAATATAATAGTTATTTTAAATTGCAGTAATAACATTACTGTTTTTACTGTATTTGTGATCAAATAAGAGACTTATTGGGTCTGATAAACAGTTTAGGAATTTAGTAACACGTGGATTTAGAGATGCTGTGACTCGATATACATTATATTAAAAAAAGAACTGAAGAAATATATAGCTGATTATCGCCCTGTGTCTTTATTTAAATAAGCAAGGTGTTGACATTGTGGTCAGAGCAGTGCGGTTCAAAGTAATAAATGAAAGTAACTTCAATTAGAAAGGGCTTCGTGTGTGTGTTATATTGATGTGCATGTGTTTGTGTGTGTAATTATGTGTTGATTAGCACTGCTGTAAGCCCCGGCGGGAGGTGATGGCGATGCTGTCGAACGACTGGGTATAAACTGGAATCTCTGTCAGCTTGTGTGGACACTGTACTCTAGAGTGCGAAAACATTCTGAGAAAAGTACTAAATGGGCTGTAAACTAACATTGTGATAACAGTACCCTCCAAAGCACATCGGCACTTCATTTTTTTCCCTCCTGTTATTTGGCACCTTTTCAAACGCCTGCATTTCACATGGTCCAGAGGCATTTTGTGTGTGTCTTTTTTTCTTAGCTTTCATTTTTTTTAGATTGCAACAAAAACACACATTACTGTGACGTACTGCATACTATTGTGGACCACATTGCTGGTCACGGGTTTAACGGATCCGTCGAGGTCACATATATTACTGTGATCCTGACAGCTGCTCTCACTCGTCTCGTTTTTTCCTATCGGGCAGGTGACGTGCCACAGAGACCTTGTCACCTCTGTCTCTAAATGGCACAATATCTAATATCCAGCACCTACTAGAGTTCATCATCAGTGGCAGGCTCTAATTATTTCCCAGAAACTATTTTAGAGGAGTTGAAATGAGGGAGGAGAAGAGAGGGCCGGTGTTAGTTAGGTGTGACCCCATTGTTGCCCGTGATTGTCCTCTCCTGGTGCAGTGAGAAGAGGGCTTCCAGGAGGGCGAGCAGACAAGCTGTTAACTGCCTTTATAAATAACTGTCACAGAGAGACGGGAGAGAGTGAAGTGTTCCTCAGCAGACTTCGCTCCTTCTGTACTGCTGTTCTTTGGTTGTATCTCTCAGGGGCAGTTCAGATGCTGTTTTCTCATCTGCTCAGGCATCTTTACTTACACTTATTTTGAACCTGGCTTGAGCAGAACGTCAGTGTTTCTGTGTGATTTAGCAAATTAATAGAAAGAAACTGTGAAATGATAACTGGGTCACTTCTGTTATGCAGTACTTTTTCTTGTCCCCGTCATGCATGTCCTAATTTATTGGATCAAATGTTTGATTCAATTTTTACATATGGAAATTATATTAGTTGGCTTTTTGTAATTACAAAATTACAAAGTAGCGAACAAAATGGCCAATATGAAATAAATTTAATTTCACTCTATTATTAAAAGGTACTTTATTGGTATGATTGTTTTACAGTATAAATACAGCAAGAGGTTGGTAAGGATTGCCTGGGAGAAAGAAAAATGAAAAAGTCTTGATTTATGGGAATAATTTATTTAATTGTTCATTGATTTAATTTTTTTTCTTTTTTGTTAGGTGTTTTTATTCCCAAGTTAAGGTAATTAGAAAAATTACAATACGCCATAAAGTAAAACAAAGTTTTAAGCTCTCATTTGCTTATTATGCAATGTTTAAATAATCCAGGTAAACTTGATTAAAGTATTTTTGTTGTGTTTATTATGTTACTGAGAGGAAAGCACACAGCACATATTTACATATTCATTTAAACGTTGCTTTCATCAGAGTGGACGGCGTCGGGTTGTACGATAACAATATAAGCTTAAATATGAAGGTCTTGTATATCCTTTTATAGAAATGATTTCCTAAATTATTATTATTATTATTTTCTTTTACGTTTTACAAAGTTCAAATGGTGCTGCAAAACAGGAATAACCCAGTCACCATTTACAAGACTGATGCTCTGGTTCTAATTGAAAAAAAAAACAAAAAAACCCACGCATATGCCTTGCAGAGTTTGGGGTCAGTAAGGGTCAGTTTTTTTTAAAGAAATTAATACTTTTGTTCAGCAAGGACACATTGAATTGATCAAAATGACAGTAAAAACATTTATAATATTACATATGATTTAATTTCAAATAAATGCTCTTCTTTTTAACTTTTTTTCAAAGAATAACTTTTCCACAAGTGTTTTTAAAATTTATAAAAAATGATAACTGTTTCTTAAGCAGCAACTCTGAATATTAGAATGATTTCTGAAGGATCATGTGACACTGAAGACTGCAGTAATAGCTGATGAAAATTCAACTTTTCCATCACAGGAATACATGTATATTAATTGTAATAATATTTCACAATAATAAGTTTTTTTTACTGTATTTTTGATCAAAGAAATGCAGCCTTGGTGAGCATAAGAGGCTCCTTAAAAAAATAAAAAAACCATAAAGTTCTTTATCAGCTTGTTTTTAATTTAAATTAAAGTGTGAAGTCTCAGGATGCAGGCTGTGAACAATGGGACAGTACTCAACAAATAAAAGCCACTGTAGGCAATTACTGCAAAGCATACCTCAGCACACCATATCCAAACATATTAATCAAACCCGTCTTCACACTGCGCCGCCTGCCTCATTTTCTTCCCTCTGTTTTGAATGCAAATACGGCACAGGCTTTGGAGCTTTCAAGACAGACACTCCATCCAAGGTAGTTACAGAAATCCAGTGATGAGCCAAGCTCATCTCGCTTGCTCTCCCTCTCGTGGAGGTATCCAAACCCCTAATCTCCAGCATAAATAATGGAACTTTATGAATAATTTAAAACGAATCATCTATTTCTGTTGCTTCCAGGAGATGTGTGTGTTTAAGGTTATTTTAATTTGAACTTCTGCTATTTCAAATACAAATGAGCAAATGAGTCAGTGCGCATTTGGTATTTATCTCATTTTCTGCGTCTGATCTCCTGTGAGACTTGGGGGCCCGAGGAATCTGCTGGTTTTGGCAGAAAGGAAAAACAGTTTAAACTACAGCAATTAGTACTTAGACTTGTCAAAGCAAAACAGGCGGTGCAGAAAAAACATTTTGAGTAAGTGGCGGATGCTAAAATAAAATTTTAAAAGAAAGAAGGAAAGGGTATGTTTGTGGTTTTGGGGTGTTGGTATAGGTCACCCTATGAGTGTGCGTATGAGAAATTAGAGCAAGAGGTTGGTACTGCGGAATGAGAGGAACGAGATGGTAGGACTTTAATAAAGTCTCAGTCTTGCAGGTTTCTGAGACGGCAGACTTATCACTGAACGAAACCAACCTGCTCTTCATTTACACAGTGGTTTATTTTTTGTCTATAGCAGCCAGAGACATTCTATTTCCAGTGCCTCCGATGGTGTGGAGAAGCTTTTAGGGTGAGTTTGGGGGGGGTCAGCTCCAGGTGCTGTTGGGACCACAGAGGGCTGAACCTGGTTAAGCTCCTACAGATGAACCTTATGCTGTAGATCTGTTGTGAGAGGAAATTTCACATAGTTTTAACTCCTTAGAGAGAAAAGTTCTACTTTGCAGTTTACTTTTTAACCCACAGTTTCATAACACCATCTTAAGTGGGACAAACCCAGAGTTCCGAATAAATTTATATTCTTTTTATATAACAATGCATTTTGCTTTTTGAAATATATATATATATATATATATATATATATATATATATATATATATATATATATATATATATATACACACAAACAAACACACACATCGTTCAAAATTTTGGGGTCAGTCAGATGGTTTTTCTTGTTTTGAAAGCAAATTATTTGTATTCTTTTATTCAGTGAGGGCACATTAAATTAATCGAAAATGACATTTAAGACATTTATAATGTTAATATTTGTGTTTCCAAGAAATGCTTTTCAACTTTATATTCAAAGAATCCTAAATTTTAATTTATCCTGGTTCCCACAAAAATAGTAAGCATAATACTAAACATTAACATTTTAAAATATATTAAAATAGAAAACATTTAAATTGTAATATTTCATAATAGTAGTGTTTACTGTATTTTTTTGAACAATAGTGTGTTTGTGTATGTGCGTGTTTTTATATAAAAATTAATTTTGTGTAAGATTATCTTTTATATGACTATATAAACCATTTATATAAAATGTATTGTTTTACAGGAATCTATCTGAGATTTTTGTGTTTTTACATTTAGTATAATTGTAATAATTTAAACACTTTTTAAAAATGTACAATTCTACTTTTGAAGAGGGATCATTTTGAAACTGATTTCTCTATTCAATTCATTTGTGATCTGCAAGTTCACAATTCTGATTCTCACTTGATTCAATATCACTTAAGTTAGAAATAGTACGGTTACAATATGTATTTTGCTTTTATGTGAAGTATATTATGCGAACAGTACTAAATGAGCTGTTTTTATATAGCTAGTAGTATATAGCAGATAATAAACATTGGTTGGCAATATATCAAACAAGGTTTTGATTTTGAGGGATTTTAAGAATCAATATTAGATTGTTATTAATCTTTAAATCAATATTTTTTTACCCATACCTTATGCGCATTAGTCAATGCAAATATATTGTATCAGAATGCAAAATGTCTCCAAATCGTTCTTATTTGGTGAGAGTCTTGATACCCCAATTAACCCCCCCCTTTTTACAACTTGTATTCATGGCTCTGTGTTTTTCCACTCTCCACAGAATCGCATATGCATCCTCCTCTCCTAGGCCACCGTTTCAATCTTCATCGCTAGCTACAACAAACATTACATTTACATATTGATTTCGCAGTTTTAGTCAATGTAAATAAGCTGCCATTACAGTAAATTTGGTCCTCTGTTAACATAAGCTTGTCCAAAGCTCCTCAGATTAAGGCGCTGGTTGCATAATTAATGTGTGCGTTACATATTAATTCCCAGACTCTCCTCTTCCTGACTGCTTTCATTCGAACCCTGATTAGCCGGCAGGCTCGCCTCTAAGCTGTTGATTCATATTCACACACACAGACGGAGCATTTGCTCAAAGCGCTACTTAACCCCCATCGTTTGTCATCAGATGAGGCCTTCTCTCCTACAGCTCAGCACCAAGGCTCCCATGAATCTCAAACCCGCTCTGAGGTCAGTGTGACGGCGGAGCGGACGAGCGGCACAAGCCCTCTTGTCCTTTTGTGTGACGTTTACACCTCTTAGCCCCAATCGATACCTCCAGATGGCCTTGGTGCTGGTGTGCGCCCATGCTGTGGCCCTTGGCTCTGCCCTGGCCTCCCGCTACCCAAGCAGAGAAGTGGGGTGGCACAGGCTTGTTGGAGCCCAGAGACCCTGGGGAGACGTAGACGAGCCTTGACTCGTCTACCGCTGAACTCTAATGCTCCTCTCTCTCTCTTTTTTCCCCCCTTCTGCCCTTCCTGCCGTTTAGCAGTGCCCAGCAAGGGTTGTCGAATCAGAACTACCTGCTTGTCATTAGCCACCGTGAAGCACAGAGAGATTACAGCCTCAACTTCCCCGCCAGCAAAACCATCCAGGAGGTGAGACAACCGCACACCTGTCTGTCACCTAGCCCCTCTGTCTGTCTGTCTACACCTGCTGTCTGTCTGTCTCTCCACTGTGTTTCTGCCTGTGTTCTCGGCGACAATGTAATTATTACATGTTAAAATAATAGTCCTCATTGTGCTGGAGATGGTACCGATGATTAAGGCCTGTTGAGCCAAAGCTAATTATCTCCTAGTCAAATTTCTTCCTTTCCAGAATGCCCATGGAACTGCTAACTTCAGGACTGCCTCAAAATATCACAACTGTGTGTTCATGTGACCAATACATTTAGAATGGGCCCATGATATACAGTTTCCTGTAATGTAAGAGATTCACATTGTTTTGCGTTTCGAGGCAAATGTTCTGCATGGTAATTCATTCAAAACTAATTTTATTTATGTCTACAAAAACATATTGTACATTTAGTGCAAAATTCAGATATTAAACTTTTTATTTAGCATGCCGCACAATAAGACTTTGGAACATTAGTAGTATATTTAGTACAGTATTTTTTTATTTTATTTTTAAATGTAAATCATTGACACATTTCCCCTTTATTATACCTCTTGATACAGATTTCTATTTGGGATATTTTATGTTTTCTTCTAATTTCCAGTAATAGCAGACATTCTGAAATATAAATATTTTTTTTTTTACTTTTTTTTTTTTTTCTTCCCTCTTATTTCTCGTTGACTATTGTACAACTTGAGTAAAAATTATTACAGCTAAATTTCCCACTCTCCCCTGTTCTGTGAAATGGAAGTCTCTGAAATCTTGAGGTAGTACATGAACATTATATTTAATTATATTACATTATATAATAATAACATTATATTTTGCAGCAGGTGAGTAAATATTCTAGAAGACTGTTGACTGCTGTGCGTCGTTCTGCTCATCACATTGTCTGCAATAATCAGAACTCAGTATTGAGCAGCATAAACCCCCCTGTGGCTCATCAGCTCCTTTCCCTCTCCCATCAGACCTGTGTGATGCCATTCTTTTCATCACTCTCCTTTTAACTACACTGTGTTGTATTTAAGGTTGGTTTGTATGGGACACAAAACCCAAACTCTCCATTCTGTACACACACCGACCCCTCCCTGAGTCCCTCGCATTCTCCTCGGCCTGCCCCAGTAACCTACACACAGCTTTCTGGAAATGGCTCCATTAATTATTCACAGCAGGTAGCACGCACCACGTCAAGTGTAACAAGCTCCCTGTGGACTGACAGCGCCACTTGAACCCCTCCCTTAGTGCTGGGGGAGTCATGTTGGGCCAGTGCAGTGCCGTTTTGAAGAAACAGACATCTGTGATGGTCTTTTTTTTTTTTAAACTTGAGGCAACTTGTTTAACTTGTGCAGATTCTTACTTTAAATCTGCACTACAAAAACTCTTATTCTTAACAAGGTTTTGTCTTATTTTCCATTTAAAATTAAATAAAATCCTTGAAACAAAATCAGTTTAAGAAGCAACAATGGTTACACTTTATTTTAAGGTGGCCTTGTTACAGTGTAATTATACATTTGAGTGCAGGGTAATATTAATTAACTACATGTACTTACTATATGGTTATGGTTAGGATTAGGGTTTGGCTTTGGGTTACTTGCATGTAATTATGCATGTAACATGTAACAAGGACACCTTAAAATAAAGTGTTACCGCAACAATATATAAGATATTAAGACTTGTTTTCTGGGAAATTATCATTATTTTTAAAAAGATTTTGTCTTATTTTTCTACTTAATTTTTCTACAAATCTCTGAAACAAGATCAGTTTACTTAAACGCCAACACTGCAGAAGATATTAAGACTTATTTTTACTACGGAATAGTCTTCATTATTAACAACAACAAAAAACTAAAAATCTTACTCAAGAAGCACTTAAGATATTAAGATTTAGATAATATATTTAAGATTTTTTTTCCTCTTTTGGAAGTCTGATAAGCTTGGTGCATCAAAGGTTCCATTTTGAAATTCCATTTATTTGTAAATATCAATTGTGAGAAGCACAAGGAATTTTGTAAGAAACTGTTGGGTCAGAACGTTCTTCCTTAAAGGAAAAGTACCATTTTTAGTACCAAGTACCAAGCTCTTCCTTTATACGTTTCATACTCTATATACTTTTAAGTCAGAATTAGTTCTTTTTTTTTTATTTTAACTAAAGAACTGATTTTCTCTACCTCAGCTTTGTCCACACAATCCCAGAATCCCTTTCCCGGCGAAACTGCCGCCTTGATGGCGCTGGTCACCATTACAGTAATCAGACTACTTGACAGGTTTGTAATGGTGCTAATTGAAGAGATTAAAGTGAGATGGGTGAGCGCTCTCTTTCCCTCAGCAGATGGTTTTGATGAGCACCTACTGTGAACCTTAAGTGTTTCTGCCGGGATTACAACAACTGGAGAGTAGAGCCCGCAGGATAGAGAAAAGAGAAGCAGGAAGCGAAGCTGTTGGCTTGGTAGGGGAGCAAGTGACTGGACAAAGCTGAATCAAACGGGGCCGCTGTGGCCCCGACTGGCTTGATCCTCGGGCATTCTGTTTCTTTCTTCCTAAGATGGAGAACGAGGGGGAGAGGCAGAAGATTTGTTTTCTAAGGAGAAACAAATTGCGTGCGATACAAACTGTTTTTGTAAGAGAACACCTTATTGGTTGCATGTCTCTCTCTCGGAGTTGGTTTAGTTAGCTGGAGAGTTCATTAGTTACTTTGGCTCCACAGGAAGATTTTCCCTCTTTTGGGATGGGAACATTTTTATCTAACGTGTCCAAGCACTTGCTTTTGTGCCCGAAAACGCCAGAAAATAAACATGTGAACGAGAAACAAAAGCTCAGCGGGATCCACTGCGTTTCTTCACAAACGTCTCGTTGAGAAAAAGTTACTAACAAGTGAGAAGTTTTTGTTTTACAGTTGTGGCCCTAAAACTGAAGGCCTGTGTGAAAATGCAACAAAACAGCAACAGAGAGCTCTCACAATCTCCCCTCTCTCTTCTTTTCCCCATTCACCCCCTCGCAGCCACATATGGAGAGGACTCCTCTCCAGCCTTTCTTTTTCTGCTCATCTTTTGTCTTTGCTGAAGACCAGCCGATGCTTTTCTGCATGTGCATATCAATAGGAGCAGCAAAAGAGAGCGAGAGAAGAGAGTCCCTCAGTGCTGTCCCGTTGTTTGTCTTTGCCAAAGGCTCTCGCTCTGCCTCCAGGCTCCCAGGGAACGTACCCTTCCACTATTCGGCCCCGGACCCTGCTCTCCTCCTCTGATTGGCATTCCCAAACCCGAGTTTGGGGCTACGCTTAAGCCTCAGAGCAAATGTTTGTCAGGAAAGTGGCGGGGAGAATAGGGCCGTCCGATAGGGCTCTGCCGTCCGTGACCAGACGACTCGTCCCAGGGATTTTTGCCGGCCCCACAGTGTTTCTCTCCGCAGCTGGAGAGATGAACGCAGAGGAAGAAAAGAAGGATGGAGAGTAAAAGAGTGTGAATGAAAGGCATCTGGTGCTGAAGAGCTTGTGACTGTTTAACGGCAACCTTTTCTTCTCTTTGATTTCTCTCCAGCCAAGGATTACTAGTACTTGGCATTTAGAAAGATTGGATCATTAATGTGCGTGTGTGTGTGTGTGTGTGTGTGCGCGCATGTTTGTCTGGGAGAGCGTACGTGTTTATTGACGTCTAAGTCATTTAATTTTGTACGATTTTTTGAGCACTTTGACTAATCTTTTTCTTTTATATGAAGAAATTAATAACATTAGTGAAGTTAATAAAATAATCTTCTAGATTGTTTAATTGATAGTTAAACAATGTTTCTTTTTATTATAAATACATATAAATGATTAGATTAATCTTCAAATTGAACTCTGCAGTTTAGGTTTTGTCAATAAGGGGGCAGCAATACACAGATGCCTTTCAATTTCTTTGTATCTCAAATACTATTCTTTATCTTTGTAAATTTTGGGCAGTCCATCTTCTAAGTGGGATTTTTTGACACCATGGAATTGTTTGTTCTGAGGATACGTAATATTTATCTTATATGACAACCACACTGGAGAATATATGAATGAAAGAAAACCTTTTTAAATGAAAGGCGCTGTTACATGCAGTCCTTAAGAATATAATCCCGGCAGCTGAAATGTCTTTATCCGTGAGATCTTCCCACATTTTCTGATATAATGTCAACATTTTCTGCTTTTTTTTCTCATCCTTTTCACAGTGGATGTCTGTTCCCTGATGCTAAAAACTCTGTTGTGACATTTAAAATGAAATGTCAGTGGAACTGGGTTTAATAGGACTGAGTCTTTTCCTTCGTTGTTTAATCAAACCTCATTGTTCCTTATGGGCAGTGGTTTGGGCAAGACAGAACAAATGTCAACCGTTACCGAACATCTTCAAACTCTCTTTACTTTCTCTCGGAAATCAGTGGTAAATAAACTTGTTATTTAGAGAATTTGTTTGTTTATCCTTTCCGTGTATATTTTTTTCTCATTTAGTTGGGTAATGTTGGCTTTAATTTGCAGACCCCTGACTGCTAAGAGGAGGAATTCGTAGCTCATGAATAGGTAATGACACTTGTGTTTGTGAATATTGCAGCAGTATGGGGCTTTCTCCTTTTAAGTCAATTATAATTTGCAGTAGTTGCAGAAAAAGCCCCTCACCCAACAAGTCACTTCTGATAAATGAACTTTTATACCACTTTTTTTCACTGACAGGTTCGCAGTGTGGTTTTATTTGCTATTTTCTTTTCTTATTCTCCAAGAGCGTTTCGAATTCACCTTCCAATATAGCTAAATCTGTTTTGAAGTCAAATAACAGTGAATAGCTTCTCTTTGGATGTTTGTCAAGATGGGATGAAGTCTGGCTGAAGTACCGAGTGGTATAGGTATATTGACAGTAGGGCAGTGCTCATAAAAAAGACCCAATGAAGTAAAGCAGTGAAATATCAGATTCTCGCAGAGGGCCGATTTGTTATAGCAGCTAAATGCTTCTGTCTGGCCCTTGGTGATGCCGTTACTTTCTACTTTCTCTTGGGCTGCGGTGCCATTTGACCCTAAACGGTTCATTACAGCCAAGAGCCGGTGTTTACGGCAGCCTGCCGGTCAGGCCTGGGCGGCCAAATCCCTGTAGCCCTCTGGTCAAACACAGATATTACACTCTGTAATAACATTGGCCAACCCAGCTGACCCTTGCTCGCTTCAATAAGAAAAACGCACAACCCAGTGTGTGGGCTTGTGGATGTTTGAGAGTGTGTGTGTGTGTGATGGTAGAGTCTCCGACTTCAGCAGACCAAGGTGATGTTGTCAATATCTGAATTTGTTTCCCTTTATTGAGTTTGTGCCTGACCAAAATGGTCAGGAAGCTAACTTTAGCCATGGTTCTATATATGTCTATATTACTGAAACATAAAAAATAAACTTTTCTATCTGTATGGAAAGCCTTTAAATCATCCTTGTATCCTTATAAAAATCCTCTATAAATGAATGCAGTGGTCTTAAATTGTTTTGCTTTAGAACACAGATTTCACATTTTGTAGGTTGTAGTTTCTTCTGTAGTTTGCCTTGTATTTATTTCAGAGTTCGGCTTACACAAGATGACATTCGTGAAGTTGACGTGGTTAGAAAAGGACTTCACCAATGAGACGCTACATCAAGATTATTAACAAATCTAGATGTTCATTCTTCCATAGTGATATAAGAGAGCGGTTAATAATACACATCTTTCTGGAGCCTACAACATTTTGTAGGTTGTAAATAAAAACTTTTTTTATTGGAGTAGCCTGTTTTACAAGAAGATACTTTAATGTTTTCTACTCCAAAATTTCATATTTAATTCAATGTGTTACTTGCTGTTTTATTGTGATTTTGTAAAATTTATTAGCAGTTTCTAAGTGAAAATTGTTTCTACCAATTTTTTTTAGTTGACCAGAATTGCTCAAGAGTTAAATCCAGTTATTAATATTATCATGAACTGAAAGCCCAACAATATGCTTAATTATTGACATGACATAGGATAAGTAATAATCACATAAGAGTATTAATCGTTGTAATTTCTGAAGTCTTGAAAAAATATAAAATATAAAAGTATGTAAAATCAGCTGACATATTTTGGTTCACAACCCTCCAGTTAAGAACCTCTGTATTATTCCATCCATAAATATTCATATTGTTAGTGGTTATATTTTGTCAACAGAAATGTCATGATTGTATCTGTTAATGAATTCTTAACCCTTAAATCTCTTTCAACCCTGCTTCATGTCCTTTGTATTCACAAGCATCGTGCAGCCATCGTTTCTGCCTCCGTGGGCACGAGTCCTCAGTCTGGCAGAGGATACATGTCCACTCAGTGCGCTGGTGGTGGGATTTGGCCATGCGCTATGAGGGCTTTCTGCCACAATGGCTAGTTTTCTCTGCCTCTGTATCTAGCGCCGCGGGGTAGTGCATTCTCTGGGGATAATGCATTAGAATCTGCGGCTCATCCAGCTTTGGGTGACGCCTGCTTTGATCACCCCCGTCCTCCGCACATCAGCCTGGCGTTGGGCTTTAAACCAACAGCGGCATAGGAGCAGGGGCCAGCATCAACTGTTTAAATGCACGCAATGTTATTAAGTGCGGTTACACAGGGTTGAATAGCAGAAGGGAAATACTGTCCATTTTTCGAGTGAAGGGCTGTTGACATTGGGCATTAGAACAGGCATCTGTGGAATTTTTAGAACACGGAGCTCTTTTCCACTACTTGCTTTGTCTCCCTCCCATCAGTCTTAGCGAAAATAGTAGGTACACTTTGTGTTCTGATAGTGTCTAAACAAAGTGTTGTGTGGTAGTGTTTCTGAAATAAACTTGTTTGTGTTTGTGGATTATGTTGTGTTCTTGTACCTGTTATCTAATATTTTTGTATGTTTATATCTCAGGTGAAAAGGAACATTTCAGACCTGACAAACATCCCTGTGCGGCATCAACAGTGGGATGGCTGGCCTGCCTCTGCCTCAGATGACTCGGTATGTTTTTTTTTTTACTCTCTCTTTTAGTTTTTTTTAATCCTGTGATGATTGTGCACCCGCCTTTTGCTCCAGTTTAATTAAAAACTCAGATTGAATACTTATGATATAGAGAATAAGTTGTAAATTAAGATTAGTAGAAGTGTCACTAACTATGTATCTATCTATCTGGCCCCAAATCCTGCACTGCATAACTCTAACTTCAAGTATGTTTTGCTTTGCTGTAATTGTTGCATTTTTGCTTTCAGTGTGAAATGACAAATTACATGACAAAATTGTGCCTTAGGAGTTACTTATAGAAGTTTAGACAAATTGAATAGAATTTCTTCTTTTCTGTAGTGTTTAAGCATCACCCAATGTGAAAGTAAGATGTTGGTACTAATTAAGATGTCACACGGCAGCTCCTCTCCCTTGTCCTCTCTGTGTGGACATTACAGCTCATGTAGTGGGGGGTCAGTGACCTTTCTCGCCCTGTTCTGTGCTCCCATCCTTTCAGTACGACTCGTTCACAGTGATCAGAGAGGGACCTAACACCGAACCCTGAGGAACCCCACCTCCCAGCTTAGACATCCACGATAATCATCCGTACAATAACCATGGGAACTTTTTCTTTACTTATGACTAGTCATTGTGAAACTGAACAGTTAAGCATGGAAATTGCGCTTGTGTTTTTAACCATGTGTTTCTTAGGTCTATGCTTGTCATTGTGTCTTCATTTGCTGTCAGGTGCCTAATTTAGGGAAAGTACGATTTCAAAGGGAGTGGCCTGATGAACAAACCTGTTTTGTGAGCACTGTTTGTTTCAGGTGTTGAAAGTCCCCCCCCCCCAACTTCCATATTTGCATTGTCATCTTTCAAAAGAGTAAATTGTATCTGACCGCTTTTTTTTTTTTTCCTGAAGCTATTAAGTTGGTTTTGGTTACCACTATTTAAAGAACAAAATAAAACATAAAACCCTGTGACTACTTAGTATTTGAGAGTACCAGAACAAAAGACTATGACCCCATTGTCAGTAGCTTTATGAGCAGTGTTTCACAGGGCTCTTCAACAATGACTGCATTGTTTATTTTCAGTGTACGTTTGTAAGGCTCATGTATCTCACCCATTGCATTTAGCTCATATTGTTAAAAGGGCGGTTGGAGTGATCGTTTCGTCCTTTAGCGAAAAGCACAACAGACACAAGGTCACTGAATTACACCCTCTCACCACAGACTGCCCACTTGAGTCGGGCCACTTCAGGGCTGAAGTGCACTCACCGAAGACCTCAACCCACAATCTTGTTTTTTTTGATGAAGAGGGCACCGCTCATGAATACTCTTTAAGGCACATTAAACCGTTAATGCCCAAGCAGTGATTGGTTATGTGTGGTCGACATGCACTTGGCCACAGACCAGCTTTTCACCTCAACTTGTCCTAGCTTATAGGGAGGGACATATTATTAAAGCACCAGTCTTAATAATGGCCCCTGGCCCTTATTGAAATGCCTAGCCGTGCATTATACGCAAAGCTCTTGCATGGCAGGCAGGCCGTTTTTTTGTGCGTATCTCATTAACCTTCCCTCATCTCCCGGGATTTGTACCAATAAACATGACAGCCCAGGCTTAGAAATACATTTACCAGCAGTCTGAGTCAATGCCTACTCCACTGTGCTTTCATTACCCTTGGCTTGCTCATATACAGCGAGTCTCTCTGTGCTCCGTTCCACCTCATAAGGGTGAAAAATGGAAAACTGATCAGTAGTCAGTTTACATTTCGCTTTTAAGCATATTGGTTTTGAAGGAGCTAGCGACAGGTTTGTTTGTTTTTGTTTTTTCTTGTACTGTTGAAATGGATTGAACTTAATATATTAATCGGTTTCAGAGGGAAGTCAGAACGTATACTTGGCTCTCAGTGCATCTTCAGTATTCGTGTTTTGTATTACTGTCAGGGAGTCAAATGAAGAAAATATGGTTTGATTTTGAACCATTCATGCAGTGAAACTGTTTAACCAGTTAACATTTAAACAGTGCGGTTGTTTTAACTGGATTTGTGATTAGCATTGTAAATTTGTCTCCAGGGAGAAAGGGATTACAATGTAAAAATCAGTGTACCTTCTTATGTCTTTTAAATCTGTGGGTGGATCTTGGCGGTTGTCTTGACGTCCCTATGCAGTGTCTGTAAATTCAAAGGAGGCTGTTTACCATAGTCATGTTTTAGCCCTTGTTTGTTTGAGTGGGTGTAGTCGGGATGCGTGTGGTGTGTTTGAGGGGCTGACACAGGCTTCTTCATATGGCAGGCCACTTGAGGACTGCTGTTTGCAGGCTGTGTTTGGCATTAACCGGCCAAACTTCGATATCTTTTCTGCCTGAACTTGGGCTGCACTACATTTTTTGTTGAATCCTACTATTGTGTTCTGGAGATTTCCAATGATTTATGTAAATAATGCCAGTTCATCATTTTGTTTTATTAGTGAAGATGTATTTCATGGCATACGTAAATGTAGTAATCTGAAAAAAATTAATTGTGTTCAAGATTGATTGACTGTGCACTGTTCCCTTGACGCTATTATTAAAAATGTCCCAGCGTCAAATTGTAGCTCATGTTCATGTTTATTTTATTTGTTCTCTTAATTTAGGCTCCTAATTGGTCCATTTCCCACCTCTGAGTTCCCTTTCTCACACACACACATTCTGAGCCAAAACACTTTTGAGCTCTCTTCATATTTCTTTGCCAACCTCGTGGAGCACCTATGGGAATGATTGACAACTTCTGGAACGTCCTTATTAGAGTCTTTTCCCCCTTAATTGCTGACATTTATCCAGTGTTTCTTGGTGTTTGCTAATGTATTACTGCTGCTGCTCTCTGAGGGTCTCCGTGGCCCACGGCTGTTATGGGCTTTCAGCGTCACAGACCTGCGGAGGCGGCTTATTGGGCCTGCTGGTTGCCGTAGCGACGAGGCTCAGCTCTAAGCCCGTACAGAGCCCCTTGTGAGATTGCTGTCTGCAGGTGAAGTTTTCGAGAGAGAGGTATATACACTCTTATATTGCCAATCTTCTGTCTTCAGAATTGTCAGCTTGCTGTCGATCTTCACTCCCTGTCCCTTACTGGGACCGACTGACATAAATCATGCTTTACATGTTTAGATCAATGCTGACTATGCCGGTGTCGTATTTAGCAGTGGGTAGTGGTGATCTATCATATGCCGGTGAAATGGATCTGTAATGTTTGATTACGAAATGGAGGGGGTTTTCATTCATCTCAGTTTTAGTAAAGAAGTTTCTCAGTTTTTCACACTGCATGATAGATTTGGAAACTATTTTATTTTAGGAAACTGTAAATAAACATTATTAATTAATAATTCATATTTTTTTGTTATTATTTTTATTATTTTAAAGTTATATATATTTACCTAATGCATATATATTTATCATCACCAGCTTTAGTGATTTTTATTTTTTTATTTTGTACCTGTCAGTTACTATTTCAAATAATATTTTGTGTTAAAATTATCATTATTTTGACAGAAATTTGCACTACAGAATTATAACATTTTATTATTGTAAGAGGCATTTGCTTTTGTCTGCCATCCGGCATCCGACAAATCGTAGCAGTTACAGATTACACCTTAAACAGGTGAAAACAAAACATCGCCTAGCCTATTCACACTTTTTTTTTTCTCGAAGGGCTTAGTTCTGAAAGGTTCACTGGGCATTTTAAACACTGTATTTGACCCTAGATCTTAATCAAGACTGACACCTCTTCAAACCCCAACCTGAAAGGGTCCAACAGGTGTTTAGGGTGGGGCTTCGTATTTTTCTTTTCTTTTCTGGACTCCATACTCTCGCTTTTTTCGCGCTCTGTAGCTCTCTTGTCCTCATCTATCAAAGAAGGCAGACACAAGGTGCAGCTTGAGGCTTTCGGACGACTAGAGCAGCTGTCAGCAGTAATTATCTCCTTCACAGCCTGAGCGATGGAGAATGACAACAAATAGCTGAAAACAACCAAGAGGAGAAGTAAAAGTTAGCCTAAGAAATATGTTTAGTTGATAGTAGATGGAGAAGTCCTCTAAGATGAGAACAGAGAAAAAGAAATGGAATTCCTCTTTTGCATGGTGCTCAGTGCTAGGGGCTTTAATGCAAGTGTTAATGAAAGGGGTCCAAAAGAGGAGGATTTTGTTCTTTGTTTGGAGGTGGAGAGGGAGGTGTGGAAAGATGAGGGGGTGACCTCTCCCCTGTAGCCTGCGGCTCTGAGCACGCACACACTTAAGCACCCAGACACACTCATACCGTTAGGCAGTGGGGTCAGAACATGGAAGTTTCACCACTTACCTGTGACTTTAAGTGCCCTAATTCTACCCTGCTTCACGTGTTAAATCATGGAAAACAGGATTTACCTTGTTAGATAACAGTTATTTACTATGTAGATGTACTGTAAACTAAACTGAAAAAAATATATCGTCATTATGAGCACATTAAAGGGGTAATTCACCCAAAAATGAAAATTCTTGCTTATTTAATGTCATTAAAAACCTTCATGACTTACTTTATTTTGTATAATGTTTTTTTTTTTTGTCTAATAAAAAGTCATTAGAGATCAGGGTTGCTTGGAATTCAGAGACTATGAAAATGTCATGCAGGTTTGAAACAACATGAGTAAATGGTGACAGAAATAACATTTTTGGGTGAACTATCCTTATAAATATTCAAAACTAACCATTTGGATATCAACATCTATTCAGGATTAGACAACTTTACCAACCCAATCATCCAACCTGGTATGTGGAGGTTTGCATAACAAAGGTCATTTACATATAGATGTCTTTAATATTACAATATTTTAGGTCAGATAAATAGTTATGCAAAAACTTAATTACACTGAAAAAAAAAAAAAAAAAAACAATAAGTAAAATTTACTTAATTTTTCTTTTGCAAGTTTTTGCACGCAATTTTTTTTAACCAAAATTAAAGTATGGAGTTAAGTAAAATCTACTTAACTAAGTTTAAAATTAGCAAAGGAAATAAGTAAATTTAACATGGCCAGTTAGAGTTTGAAATTATTTTAAGTTTACCCTGCAATACTCAAGTATATTTCACTCAGTCATGGTTTGTAAACTTCACTCAAACAACGTAGTACTGAAAAAAAAGCCATTAAAGCATGTAGTTCACTTATCACTTACAAACATTTAAGTAAGCAAGCAGACAGCTCGTTCTTCTTTTTTTAATTTTATTTATGATTTATTTATTGAATTTTCAAAACAAGAAGACAGACAGAAAGTAATAAAGAAAAAGGAGAGAAAAAACAGCTAAATTAGGTCAAAAAGAAGTTAAGAAAAGAAATAATAATAAAAATAAAATAAATAAATAAATAGCTTAGTAACAAATGTGTGCTACTAACATGACAATACAAGTGCACAGTGTAGATGTATAATTTGCTGGAAAACAGCAAAAAATGTAACCTTATTAATTAGTCATGCCCAAGTGCATGATGGGAACAACAGGATCATGACTTTGATATTTACTTAAACAATCTTTGTAAAAATAACAAACAATTCCAAGTAAAATATACCTAAGTTCAAACTTTAAATTCTACAAGCCTAAATTGAGTACTAATATTGAATTTACACTTTTTTTCTTTCTTTTTTTTTTTCAAATTCTTGCCTGAACTAAATTATTTAATGTAGAAATTACATTTGTTTTTCTGTAGTATTTACTTCACCACAAAATAATTTTTATTCATGTATGACTCTGCAGGCACCTTCAGTAGTGGCACAGTTTACCCTCTTTTCCCTATGATTTCTCTGGCCTCCAACACTCTGATATTCCTCCGAAAAGAACATGTCTGATGTTCGGACAGTGCTTTTGGTTGTGTCACACAACAGTACTGTACATTGTCTCTCTGTACAGACAGTCTGTCTTTAATTAGTCCTTGTAGAAGAGAAACACTGTGATTCTTCTCTCTGTGTGGGCCATTACAAAGAAAGAGAGACTGTGTTGTGTGTTTGTGTGTTTTGGGGGATTTAGCACCCTGTTAAAGTACTTGACACTCTGAAATCCTGAGTTGCATTATGGGATATTATGGTGCTTAAACCAAAGCTTCTTTACACTTAATCTGTTATGTCTGTTAATCAATACCAAGACGTGACATCGGTCTTGGTATGTCTCAAATAATCAGTAAATTTAAGAGTCATGCTTTTATTTTCATACCAACATTTGCATATGTCCTAATGGCTAGGCAATGGGAACTATTCTTTTAACTTTTAAAATGTAAAGTTTAGTTAAAGTTTAAATTATTTAAATTTATAGCCTGATCAAAATGCTCAAGAAAGTTATGTTTTTATTGGGTAAAGTTACAAATCAGAGATATCTTATTTGTTTAAATGTCAAATGTGCAGAACAATTTTAATATTATTATTATTATTATTATTGATGTCATTGTTGTTATCCTTTTTTTTAATTTATGCACAGTTGTTTTGGCATCTAAATTGTCTCATTTATTTTTATCTTTGTTTTGAGCTTTAATTTTAAACTTAAATTGCATATATTTCTCGACTGCTGTTTCTTAAAAACTGAGTGATTGATGCAAACAGTACATTTAGTAATTTACCTGTGAAAATAGTTATATTCTGTTATGTAAATGGTGTTATTGGGTGCAATTTGTTTTGAGTTCCACCTAATGATGCAGTTTATCAGTCGATCTAAAATTGAAGAACAATAACTTAAGTAGGTGATAAACTGGTATAAATATAGCTTGAATTGAAGCAAAAATCTCTCTGAAACACATGAAAGTAAAAGAGCACAAGAGCCCCCTGCAGTCAGGTATCCATTTTCTCTTTGTCGCCTTGTGTTTTAGTTTCTTCTGGTGTGTCTGTCTTGCTGCTTTAGACAGGTTTAAGACAGGCTAAGAGCTGAAAAATGTTTATCATTACTGTTGGTATAAAGTATAGACCGCTGTGGTCATTTAGGTATTGAAAATGAATATGTAAAAACAGACTGATTATAGAGTGTAATTGGTAATGTCAGGTAAGAGTCGAGAGAATAGACCTCTGTGCTGTAACTCCAGGGAGTTATGAGTGTGTGTGTGTATGGGGCTGGTCTGTAATGAGTCCCTGTAGTGTGGAGTGCTGCTGACATTTCCACTCTAGCCTGAGAGTTAATGAGGTACTCAGGCCTTCACCAGCAGCTCACCGTATGCTGCATGTGATGCTCTTTAGAGTGCCAAACAGACAGTACCTCTGAAACCCTGCGAAGATGAATACTGGTGGTCTCTGCAAACTTTACTGGGAAATGCTATCTTAAAGGAATAGTTCACCCAATAATTCTATCATCGCAGGCTCCTCATGATGTTCCAAACCCAAAACGATAACTTCATAAACGTTAGCTAGGATGACTTTGTTTTTTCCGTTAACAAAAACGGGTGTTTCATTCTACATACAACAAAAAGGTTGTGGAAACAATGCTAAAATGTCTAATAAATAAATTTTTTGATTGCACAGATGACTCTGGCAGCCAGTGGAATCAGTTACCCCTGCCACCACCTGACTGTGTGCAGAAGATCTTCCCCTGCACTCACGGTGGACCAGACAGACGAGGTAAAGCAGAACACACATCAACACCACTACAATGCACAAACAGTGTCAAAGCTGCTGTCGTTTACCTGTAGATGAGAACCATGAAGAAGTTCTGTTTCTCTCATAATTTTTACATTTATATATATATATTTTCTGCTGTTTTTGTTTTTTAATTTTTCAACATATGGAAAGCCAGCGTGTGGTGCCAGTTTTGGCAATTCTAATGTTTTGTGGGATTTTTAATTAGACTGCTCCGCTCAGCCAAAATGGATAAATGATTGCCATTTTTATCTTTAATGAGAAACTCGTTGTTGGAATAGAAATGCAGTCCCGCTCTGAATTGATGAAATAATGTGTAGTGGGTACAGGGATCGCTGTTGAGTTGCCAGGCGTAACACTGCAGCCAGACTTGCCCCTGTGTTTCAAGTCTGATGGCAACCTTTCAACAGATTGGCAACTATTACATTCTCTGCACCGTTCGTATTAGGTTTGGTCCCCAATGTAGAATTAAAATGGGAACTATTTTATGAACTATTATGCTTTTTTATGGAGTTATAATCGGGTGGTCACTAATATAGGCATTTTTGGCTGACACTAATAGCTATTTTTGTTGTTATTGCCATGATTTTTAAATCTTTTGTTTGTTTTTGTAGTTTTTGTAGATTTTTAGTAGTTTTAGAACCTTACATATAGAGAATTTCTTTAGGGGGCCTATTTAGGTTGTAACAAATTATTATTATTATATTTTTTTTTTATTGTAATTTTACTTAAAAAATAGGTTTTGATATTGTAATTTAAATATATTAGCCTAATCTAGGGATTGTCAAATTTAGTCATTCATGCCACAGTTGACACTGAAGCAATTTAGAATGAGAGAGATTCATTTTTAATGTATTTACATATTTATTTTAGAAATGTTCAAGTTCCTTGTCGCATCCCCGTTGGTGTGATCACAGATAAATTGTGCATCTCTAGTTTTGTCACATTAATTGTTTTGTTTCTTAAGAAATTGCTTCTGTGTCTGTGTTACAGTGCACAGATGTTCACATGGTCAGTGACAGTGAGGGAGATGATTTCGAGGATGCACCTGAGTTTGGTGTAGATGAATCTGAAATCTTTGGCATGGGAAGCTCGAGTTGTCGAAAGTCTCCGATGAGTAAGTTATACTGTGTCATTTCATCTGGGGCTGACCATGAAGGAATGGTTTTTACTGGATATCTGTATTGATATATTCCTTCATCTTTTCTCAGTGCCAGAGAACAGTGAAAATGAGGGTGATGCCTTACTGCACTTTACTGCTGAATTTTCTAGAAGGTGAGATCCCTGGACAAAGTAACATTTGTCATCCAATTTCACTAAAGAAAACCAAACATAAACTGCATTTCTTTGTAGCTCAGTATACGGTGTCTTGTACACATTTTTTCATTACTGCTGCTAGTTTTGAATAAGGTGTTTTTAATGTTTGAAAATAGCTACTCTGATATTTGGTATTTGCTTATTTGTGTGTGATATTTGCTTAGTGTGTGCATGTGTGCTTTGTAGATATGGCGATTGCCATCCTGTGTTCTACATCGGCTCCTTGGAAGCAGCATCTCAAGAGGCCTTTTACGGCAAAGCCAGAGATGTGAGTATAAACTCCATAATTTACCAATCAATAAATGTGTAATTTATATCATGATTTTATTTAAACGTAGTTTTTAATTAAACAATTCACTTTTTTATTATAAGTGATTTATTTAATTTAATTTGAATTTAATATTATTAATGGTGACAGTCAGAGGTGATACTGGAAATTATTGGAAAAACAGTGGGAGGTGGGATCAGGAAATGACCCGAGCCAGATTCCAGAAACCTACGTTGCCCACATATAAGCATATGCACTACCAGGTCACGTCTCTAACATTTCTTCTGAGACTCATATGCACAGGTATATAAACAACACTAAACGTTTGATTGGCAGAACTGGCCCCCCATCATGATAAATCCCCATCAAATTTCCGTTTCCCATTTGAACAGCTGAAGCTTTATTTAGAACAGCTTTGCGCTGGTTTTCCCGCTGTGTCCTCATAAGGAGGCTTGTATCAACTGACAGCTTGTGTGGATTACGGTCTTATTAGACTGGGAGGATGCAGCAAGATGTTCAGGGGGTTTTTGAGCATGAGGAGCGGGCTGGAATGGCTTCCTGCCTGCAGCCCAGCTGATCTCCTCCTCTCCTCAGCACAGGCACAATATGGCCGCCGCTCTCCCCCGAGGAGACAGTTCAGTGTGTCAGTAAAAACAAACTAATGTAAGAAGAAGAGATGACCCTCTGTGTTCCTCTCTTGCAGACAGTCAGTGTTTTTCTTCACGGGTCATACTTTTTCACTCTTTTATCCATGTGTGCTTCTCTAGTATGCCATTCGCAGTTGTTCTCCTTTTGGGCTTCAGCCAGAGGATTTATCTTTAGGAAGGATTTAACAGGACATATTTAAGGTATGCGTCATTAAAAAGTACTTTTGAGTAAAAATGATGAAAGATGAATAGCAATGTCTAAAAATGGATCGACGTCAACTGGAATGTTGTTCCGGTACAGCAAAGTCCCAAAAGACTTATGAAAATATTTTTAGTGTATTTTACGATAAACACTAAATTGGGGGGATGGGGGATGGACCTTGGTCCGTCTAATGGGGTTTAGGAGAAGGCACCTCCAGATAAAATGTTTTGTTCATTTTGAAGTTAAATGCCTCAATCTGGTTTAATTTTTAGTAGGGCTGGGTAAAAAAATATCGATATCTCGATATTAATCGATTCTCATTTTTACGGAACGATATCGATTCTTAAATCCCAAGGATCGATTAGTCTAGCCAGTTTTCAGTTAATGGACGGAACATTGAAGGGCAATTCCCATCCAATATATCACAGTAAACATTGTGCTTTGGTACTTTTAATATGAAAAAAAAGTCTCAGATTTCAAATTCTAACTATAAATGCCGTTTTGGTACTGTTTAATGTGGAGTGACAGATCACTGTAGCGCCTCAGTTCAACAGACGCTGCAGCGCGAGGCGCACATGAACCGATCACCTGCTCCACATTAATAGCAGTTTCAGCACAAAATAAACATGACTAAACATCCGAAGGTAAGTTAAAAGAAAGAGTACAACTTTATCCTGTATCCTGTCTCATGTAATCGCTCAATCAGTGTTTCAGCCACACAAAGACGTCAATAGAACGTCTTGTAAACAATGTCACGTAAAGTCACATTTACCTCAGAAAAACATATTCGGTGACCATAAACACATTAGTTAGATAGAAAACTGTAGAGAGGGGCATTTTGCTAAATACTGTATGTGCACCATATAACATATTCATTATAAATTTTACTGTTCTTCAATGTTTAATTTATGTTTGAATGAATCCAAAAAGTTATTACAGCCACCACCATTATGTTTATATTTTTTAAATGAATTGAAGTAGAACTATTATTATTTAATTGTAACTTTATTATACTGTGTAATTTTAACAAATCTGTCAATTTTAACCTTCAGTATTATAGTAATGTAGTACCAACTGACTCTCATGTATATTTTACAGCATTAGTTGAGAGATTTTTTTTTTTTTCCTTGAGAAAATTTGGCATGTACTGTACCTGATATATATCCAAAATAATCGATATTGAATCGAATTGGTAATCGAGTCGAATCGCAAGCTTGTGAATGAGAATCGAATCGAATTGAATCGTGAAATTTGTGTCAAAAGCCCAGCCGTAATTTTTAGTGTCGAAATTAAACAGAATAAAAAACCTTGCATTGATGTGCATTGATGTTAAAGTGGAAGCCAAATAATTAGAATATAACAATAATAATACTTTTGTTATTATTGTTATTATCCATAAGACAGTAATATATTACTATTGTATTAAAACTACACCGTAAAATAAATGTAAATGAACAATACATTTAATTTGAATTTCATAAAATGTATGTGTATATATATATATATATATATATATATATATATATATATATATATATATATATATATATATATATATATATATATATATATATATAATTTTTAAATTTATTTTGGTCTTAATATCTTCACTTGTAGGCTTTTATTTTGGTGAAAAATTGCAGTTTCAATGAAAACAGGTTTACAACACGTCTATTTACAAATCTTGCGAAATGCTTTAATCATCCGACCACAAATATGTTGGAAATTATGCAAATGTAAAAGTAATGCATAACTGGTGCCTGTTGCATTCCCAAATGCACGTTAAACTCACAGCACATGCACTGTGAAGTAAAAACATCAGATCACGAGCTGATCATGTGCATACTTCTCTTTCAAACGTGCTGTGCAACAGACGATATGTTTAATTAAACAACTTCTTTTTATTTTGGTTTCATTGACAGATGCATTGTCAAAGCAATAGTGCAAAATGTGTTATTTTATTATCAAAAGTGTACAAAAATTTTTAATTTTCAATACAAAACTGTGGCAGGACAGATTAGATTGTGGCAGGCTGCCAAAATCTAGGCAGTTAATGGGAAACACTGATGAAATTTCTGCACACTATCGTCACCATATAGAACTGCAAAAACAAAGACCAGTAAAATAGAGTTCTCAAAGGGAAGCATTCAAGAAACCCATTTCAAACTACTCAGGCCATCGCTTGAGCCACTGTGCCCACCACCTTTCAGTCAGCCGGTCTTCTCGTTAAGTGTAGGTTGTTTAGCCACGGCTGTGAACATTTCATGTGCACGTGTGCATGTGTGGGATTGATTTTTCTGAGGGCACTTGTGCCCCTCTCTCATAGGCCTGAGAGGCTAATCGCTAAGTAAAACACTACATGTGATGAAGTGTTTCTGGAGTGGGAGATGCTCCCAATCCATCCTTAATGAAAATGCTGGAGGCCCTGGAGTTCATCCGGAGGATCAGCGGAAGACTCTTGAGTCAGGCCACCCATCAGCACACAGGCCTCATCACAAATCCCCTTAACATCCAGCTAATCACGCTAACCCTCATCTGCCACCCGCACAAAGACGGCCATCAAAATTCATAGCTCCTTCGCACCTTTCATGGGTTTTTCATGCATGAGCTTCATAGCGGAGCCTCCGTGACGAAGCAATTTTTTGGTCCGCGAGAAAAGAGATACAGAGAGATGAGTTTTCTGACACCCGAAAGACTTATTGACAGTGCTGTTCTAACAGGAGAACTGATGAAAAATGACTCTTGTCTTTATGCATTGATCAAAATAATTTATTGACGTGTCAGTCGTGCACGTCCACAAGAGAAGTAACAATGTCTGATTCATGAGTGAATCATTCTTGTGAAGCAAATCCTAATGTTTCACAGCACACTGGAGAGGAAGATTATAATCGCTGTTATAATTTAATAAATAATAATGACTTGCATATTATTCTGTTTGTTTCATAGCTATCAGAAGACTTGGAATATAGTGTGTGAGTCGTGTGAACCACTTTTATGATACTCTTATGGTGCTTTTGCATCCTTTTCAAAACTTAAGAAAAAACATTTCTTTAAAAATGATCCTTTTTTGTCCTCTGGAAGTGGGTGACTAAATAATGACAGAATTTTCATTTCTGGGTGGACTGGCCCTTTAAGAGTTGTATTACATATACAAGGCAGCTCTTAAAGCTAAACTCTAATTATACAACAAGATTATTATTATTATTACTAGATTACTGTTCAGTTTTTGTGGGAGATTCTCTTATGGTATTGTAAGTGCCATCTGTTAAAGCAGTCCGCTACAGGTCAAGAGAGAGCAGTAATATGAACTCCTCATTTCCCATTGTTTGCTTTCCTACAGGCAAAAGAGGATGATCACTTTCACCGTCTCTCCCCCTCCAGCACATAGCCTACACATTGCCTGTAATTAAAAACATCCTTGCACAATACAATTTTACAAGATGATCGTCTGTATAACTAGCGTTACACTCAAGACAGTGCCTTAAGTATGAGTTTGACCAAGTAGCAGTTCACCAAAGGGTAATCAGTCTTATTTTTGGATTCAACTTAGACTAATCTATGCTTTTATTTAACTGAATTAAAAAAATATGGCTACTCTTAAAGAAAAATTAGATGACTAACTTATAAGACTAGTCTAATCCTTTTATGCAGCCGGCCCTTGTAAATAGCATTAGATAAAAACTATCTGTTTCTTACATCACAAGAAATAATGTGATGTTAATATCATTAGCAGGACTTTTTGTCACTCGCTTTATTTCGGTTTCTGCAGTGTTACACTGGTAGCTCTGCCCACAGTGAAATCTCATTGGTCCAAAATCTCTATTGATAGCGCATTAATAAAACCACAGTGTAATGGAAGTAGTAGCAGACTGCATTGTGATGTACATCCAAGTGAAGTAGATTATTAAAAAAGAAGAAATGTAGGATGAGTTTCTTGGTTCTTTTCTTTGGTTGTTGATTGAATGGAGGCAGATCTAAATGCAAGCTTGCATTTGATTGTATAAAAAGTGGCAGGGTTTCATTGGACTTAAAGACCGTTTTTTAACTGGAAGATCAAGTTATAACATTTTGATTCAAAAATTGTGAACTCCAAAAATGAAACATGATTGGATAAATCATTCACAAAAAGATCAATAAGTTTAATTTAGAAAATATTTTTTCAAATTTTCATTTCATGCTGACTTTAAACATTTAAATGTGTCTTGCTTAGCTTTGATTTGTGCTTCATAGAATTTCGCTTCAGTTTTTAGTGTCACATTAATGCTGGAAACTTTACCTGGTTAGTGCACGGTGTAATACAAAATTTCGAACCATTATTTGTACATTTGGAAGACACTTTTACTAACTGCTAGGGCTAGGGATGGGCGATATCTTATCGTTTGCGATATACCGTTGAAAATTCTCCTCACGATAAAAATGTGTCTCCTCGCGATAATAACGATAAGTCTAGTTGATGACGTAGTTTTGCGCGCTTGATACCCAACTTTATACACAAATATACCTTTTATATAAATAAACTATAAACTGTATATTTTAATTCGGAACTAGTTGCCCTGTCTCGCTCTCCTCCTGTTTGCTTTGGTGTGGCTGGTTAAGTGAATGACGCAGTCCGTGACGGACAGATCGTTAACGGCTGGTCTGTGTGGTAATACACACTATCATTCATCGACCTCAAATATGGCTTTTCATCTGAAAGATGTATGTAGTAGCAACTTTACATGGCCGCTCAATACGATGTTAATATAGAGAAATGTGCGGTACTGAAGTGTTTGTGTGGAGAGTGGAAGCTGAATAGCGCGCTCGCTGCAGGACAGGTGCCGGTGCGCTCACTTGCTCTTAAAATATCCGTAATTTTTGGTCATACAGATAAAAGTAGCCTAATACATCTTTCGAATCTGTAAAGACTCTACGTTTATTTGTTTACACTCAGAATAACAACGAAACGTTGCGCTTTAAAGCAAACAGGGTGCGCTTTAGGTCTCTGAGCGAGAAACTTCCGTCTTTGAAAAATATATCTATAGAGAGTGAAATGTCTACTTTCAAATGAAAGAACAAAATTCAAATAGAAAACGTGTGTGTTAGCATGGATGATTTACATAAAATTTAATGTGTGCAACGTAGCCTACACTTTGCAGAAACTGGCTTTCAGTTCAATATAATAACAAAAAACTACATTTTGGGTTTTTATTCAACTAAGGTGGGCACGCTGTGACTGTAACTGACAGATTTCGGCCAAAAATAAATTAATTTAAAAAAATAAATAAATAATAAAAAAAACAAAACGGGAGTGGGAGGGAATGGGAGTAATTCTTCCGGGAGTGGAACGGGACCGGATTTTCCCCCAGTTAGTGTGTGTATATATATATATATATATATATATATTATCGTCATTGGTATCGTTATCGCAATAAATACCTGAAATTATCGTGATACATTTTTTAGGCCATATCGCCCATCCCTACTCCGCAGTAGTGATGCGCCTGTATGCATGTTTCATACGGATTACATAATCTGAGAATATTTGTTTTCCATTTGAATTGGTTCATTTGAAAGTAGACATTTCACTCTCTATAGATTGCCTTACAGACATAAAAAATATAGGCTAAGATATACACAGAGTTTTGCGCTCAAGTTCACAGAGACAGAGACGGCAAAAAGTGCATCCTGTTTGCTTTTATTATTTTACAAAAGCACGTTTTATTGTTATTGTGAGTGCACACAAATAAACGTAGAGTCAGTCTTTACAGATTTGAAAGATGTATTACTCTTATGTATGACCAAAAATTACGGAGTATTTTAAGAGCAAGTGGGCGCACCGGCGCCTCCATCTATCCTGCAGTGAGTGCGCTACTGTTCAGCTTCTGCACAGACACTAAATAGTGCACATTTCTCTAGGTTAACATCAGACTGAGCGGCCATGTAAAGTTGCTAATACTTATATATTTCAGATGATAAGCCATATTTGTGCTGGATGAATGATAGGCGAGCATTTGGATGTCCTGCCGGATGTACTGTATTACTATAGACCAGCTATTAACGATCTGCGTGACTTTGCCAATGTGGATTTTTTTTTTTTTTCTTCAGCGACTAATAAAATTTTGGTCGACTAATGATTAGTCGACTATTAGGGGACAGCCCTACTAATTGCAAATGCTTAATTCAAGGTGTTTAGCATGTCCTTGATTAGGTTCACATCAAGTTTGATGCAACTAAATTACACAAAATTTAAAAAGTGTCTTTTTGCATTCAATTTCCATCATCCTCCAAATTTCGATTTCTGAATATTTACATTTTTTTTTTTTTTTTAAATGACTTCTATCTGAAGAAATAATGACTGATTTGTGTAAAGGACTACAAAGTGATACATTGTTTCATTCATGTTTTTCATGCCAAACAGCCATGCTTGGTGTGAATAGGCCGTCATTTTGCAGATAAACATGCTTTGTAGTCATGCTGCTGCAACACTGATTCACATGTCCAAAGTTAGCCTGGGAATTCCTCACTTTCAGACAACTGTGTGAAAGCTAGTACTGTCCCACTCACAGGACAGATCAACTTTCTCTCTCCTTCTACCCACCTCCCTCTCTGTCCTCTCCTCCCATGTTCCTCTCACGTCTCTACCCTTTCCTCCTCACCATTTCAGGATTCTCGTCCCAAGCAGGTGGGGGACAGCTCAAGGTGACAGAAAGAGCTTTTGGGTCAGTTTCTTCCCCAGAACAGACCCAGTAATTTGGACCGAGCACTGATTTCTGCAGGCTAAGAAAAGCCCCACAAAAAAACGAGGGAAAGAAAGGAGGAGAAAACAATGGGATGAAAGTAGAGAGGAGTGACTGTGGGTAATGGAGGGGCGTGAAACGAGGGAGCTGACCAAAGACTGTTATTAGCGAGAGTAGCTTCTCCCCACCTCTTCAGTGAAATCTTAGAGGCCTCAAAAGGTCAAAACGTTTTCGCAGCTCGGAGCGAATGCGTTCAGTCGGTGCTGAAACAGCCATGTCAGTTTTAGGACAGACTACAAGAGAGGAGTGGAAAAGTTCATGTCTCGTTTTCATCCCCCCCTCTTCTAGTTTTTGACGAGTAAAATCTCGCCCTCTCTCTAGGTCCCATTTGCTTGTCTACCCAGCGTGAGTGTTTAATCTTTTCAGGGCCTTGAATTGGGCTAGTGAAAGAGGCCTGAGCTCTCTCCCGCCAGGGGCCGTGCGGCTCATTCGAGAGCTTTAATCACTGTGCAAACACAGCAGCGCTCCCTCCATACACACCTCCGTAGAGCCCAACTTTCTCTCCTCTGTTGACGCCCTCCTTCACTTCTCTGCCCGCTTTGCTTTCTGTTTTTCCGCTGTCGGACTGTTGAGAGATCCCTCCTGCTGTATTCGACGAACCGTCGGGGGTCAGAGCTGTAGGAAACGTTCAGAGTTGTTCTGTAATTCGGTGGGTTTTATTCCCCTGCCTTGTCTGGCGAAACCTTTCATGTTTGTGGCGGTGTCGGGTTTTTTTTTAATTAGTTGCTGGGTTATGCGAGTGAGCTCCGTCCATCTGACGACGTAAATATCTGTGGATTTGGACGTGCGTCGACATCAGCGGTGCCTTCCTGTGCTAACCTGTGATGATGGAAGGAGGGCACTGGCATTTGATGCAAAACAAATAAAGCGATTTGTTCGGTTTTTGTTTTTCAGAGAAAGTTTGATTTAGCCTGCATCAGTTTGATTTGGTTTGGATGTTTGTTTTGCTCAGGGTTTGCGGGGAGGGCACTCGCTGTGTTTTTCTACTCGTGGACCCTGGTGAAGCATTAGTGGCCTTAAAGCTCTCAGAAAGCCTGATGGTGAATCATGAAATAAGGGTGGATCAGTGAGCCGGGATTAGATTGGTTCTGGCTTCATAGTTAGTGAATTGGCCATCGAGGCTTCAGTTTTCATGCTTTTTTTCTGAAAATTGGATGTGGGAATGGAATAACTTGTGTGCGCATTAGTTTATAAATGGGTGAATGTCTCTCTTTATTTAGTGCAGATGTTTGAATGGTTTTTAGTCAAGTGTGTGTTCTTCCCTGATGCGAATTGAACTATTTACAGTGTGTGTGTACATTTTTTAAAACTATATACAGTTGTTGCTCAAAAGTTTACATACATCCATATTATTTTGATAACATTATTAACATTTTGCAAATTCTGCAAGATGTACATTTTTGACCACAAGTGTAGTTTTACATAAATACCACTTACACCAGCTACACATCTATAACACAAATATATTTATATAATTTTAAAATATTAAAATATTGTTATATATTATATTATAATATTTCTGTTTTATTGTATTTGTTTTAAAAAAACATTTTATATTATTTTATTTTCATGTTTTTTCCCCTGCAAATTAGATGTTGGGTATGGAATAACTTGTGTGGCCATTAGCACCTATTTCAAACTATTTTTTTAAATTGAATTTGATTTGTTTTATTTATTCTGAAATGATTTCTTTATTTGGCTACAGACTCTTGTGGGCAGGAGTTGCTTTTCTTTTTTCCAAATTTTCTTTTCCAGATCATTAAAACATCATTATTAAATGAATTGTTAAGGAACCATAAGCATCAAGATGAATTTTAATCATATCCATAATCTCAATTCATATGATACCTATACCTAACTGTTTGTATATGTTGTGCTTCTGTCATTCAGAGAAAACTGCTGGCCATCTACCTCCACAATGACGAGAGTGTCCTCAGTAACGTGTTCTGCTCTCAGATGATGTGCGCAGACTCCATAGTGTCATATCTCAGCCAGAACTTCATCACATGGGCCTGGGACGTTACTAAAGAAGCTAATAAAGCCAGGTAACACTGTTTAGCATGTTCCTTCCTTTCATCTCTCTCATCGAATACACTCACAATGACAGTCAAACCATCCAGAACGGTGGGGATCGGAAGCATTTTCACACTCAAAATGGATGATCTCTTAATGAGAGGCATTCCTCCCTTCCCCCCTCTCCTCTTCTGACTCTCTCCTCATAGAGGGCTTTAACAAAAGATGTCGTGTTTGCTCACTGAGGCCCCGGTAGGGCAATCTGCACTAATCTGCCCCGCTAAAGGGTCAGTTAGACACACAGCCATCATAGAGCACACTCCTCAGAATGTCTTCATTTCAGGACGCCAATTACAGAGGTTTTACATTTTGTCACTGGGCAAATGCAACTTTTGGCCCTCAGAAGCAAGAGAAAAATGCACCTAAAATAGCATTAATGTTGCAAAAACAATCTATTCTGCCCTGTTTCAAATGTACTCTAATTAAACCCGTACAAAGATGTACTCAATGGCTTCATTTCGCTTTGGTTTTACGCTTTGTCTTTGGTCAAATGCAACTTTTGGTCCTTGGAAGCATTAGAAACTTATGGCCAAAACAGTATTAAGATTGCAAAAATAAATCATTCTTCTGTTTCAAATGTGCTTTGTTTTGGAGGTGTTGAGTAAACTGTATGAAGATCCCAGATTGCTTCAGGTAGAAATAAATAAAAATGTAAGGCCAGAAAAGGAAACGAACAGAGAGAGAAAAAGGGAGAAGCTGGTCAGGCAGCAGATGGATTCTTGATTGGTCCCAGCAGGCTTTGCTTCTGAGCAGGCCTCTACTTTTCCTTCCAGTAGGCTTCACCCTAAAGGCCTCCCTCCGGAGCGGACGGGGAGAGAAAGACCAGCCAGTGACCTGCTTCTGCAGGGGCTCCTTCAGTCCAGCCTTGCCTCTATACCCCTCTCCCTCCCCTTCTGCTTTTTGCCCCAGCTGAGCCTTTCTACCACAGATTAAAGGCGGGCAACATCTGGGGCTATTCATAATGCGAACAGAGAGACACACACACACGCACACAATCCCACATCCTTATACGCTGACATACTCATACACACATACACACCTCATTCTCACGCTCCCGAGCCAGGCCTGACTGATTGGTGATTGTGGATGCTGACTGGCAGTGTTTTTCAAAGCTAACTCTGTGAATGAAGCCTGTGAATCGCTAATCGCTGACACCGATCACATAGACTTTTAGCATAATTGTGCATTAATCCAGAGCCCAAATGTAATTAGAGTGAATGTAATTAGCACCCACAGGTGCTACAGGTGCTCTTTGTTACTGGTATAAGTAAGAAAAAGCTGCAGGTCACAATTTGACGGTGTATTCTAGCAGATACAAAGTTTTATTTCTTTTTTCTTCAATCCATTAAATCCTGATGATTCATATAGCTGATTTATTGTCAGTGCTTAAAATCAAAATAATTGCAATTTAATACTTAATTTTTTTCCCAGCAGCAGCAGTTTCTTGTCCTGCAGCAAAAGTTGTTTTTTCTTCTTCTTTTCCTTTTTCTGATCTGTGAGATACATTGGGGGGAAGTATTTAAAGAACAATGTAAATGCATTTTTAAAAATACTAAGTTGAATTGTTGTTAAATCAAATTTAATTGTGTATTGAATCAAACTGAATCGTTATGAATTAACAAAAAATACGAAAACCTGTGAATCATATAAGTTTTCAACCCAAAGATTCATGCCAGAAGCATTATTGCTACAATTGATCATTCTTTCTTTTTGCCTTTATTTAAAGAACAATTGAGAAGAGACCGAGAAAGAAACAGTAGCCAGGACTCAAACTGGAGATGTTAAAGAGAGATGTCCACAAAGCTATTTTTCCAGCAATATACAGTGGGGCAAAAAAGTATTTAGTCAGCCACCGATTGTGCAAGTTTTCCCACTTAAAAAGATGAGAGAGGCCTGTAATTTTCATCATAGGTATACCTCAACTATGAGAGACAAAATGAGAGAAAAAAATCCAGAAAATCACATTGTAGGATTTTTAAAGAATTAATTGGTAAATTCCTCTGTAAGATAAGTATTTGGTTACCTACAAACAAGCAAGATTTCTGGCTCTCACAGACCTGTAACTTCTTCTTTCAGAGGCTCCTCTGTCCTCCACTTGTTTACCTGTATTAATGGCATCTGTTTGAACTTGTTATCAGTATAAAAGACACCTGTCCACAACCTCAAACAGTCCAACTCCAAACTCCACCATAGCTAAGACCAAAGAGCTGTCAAAGGACACCAGAAACAAAATTGTAGACCTGAACCAGGCTGGGAAGACTGAATCTGCAATAGGTAAGCAGCTTGGTGTGAAGAAATCCACTGTGGGAGCAATTATTAGAAAATGGAAGACATACAAGACCACTGATAATCTCCCTCGATCTGGGGCTCCACGCAAGATCTCACCCCGTGGGGTCAAAATGATCACAAGAACTGTGAGCAAAAATCCCAGAACCACACAGGGGGACCTAGTGAATGACCTGCAGAGAGCTGGGACCAAAGTAACAAAGGCCTCAAATCCTGCAGTGCCAGACGTGTTACAGGCCTCTCATCTTTTTAAGTGGGAGAACTTGCACAATTGGTGGCTGACTAAATACTTTTTTGCCCCACTGTACTTAATAACAAAATCCAAAGTATAAAATTCTGGGTATATCTTTTCCTGTTTTGCAACAGGTGTAAAGGATACCTCAAATCATGTGACTTTTTGAGGATGGGTGGGCTATTGGAGAGTTTTCCTTGTGGATGATAAAAAGTACAAAAATAAAATCTGGTAGACTTAGAGTGAAGACAATGTAAAAATCTAGTGTTCATATGAAGTAAATTAACAGAAGTATTTAAATACTCCTGGACAATTTTTGAATTCTGTTGTTCGTTGTTGCTGTGCAATTGTGTCTTTGAAAATCAATGCATAGTTTGAGTATCATGATCATCGTGATCGAGAAACTGTTTTCTCAGGGAAACTGTCATAGAGCAGTGCACGCCCTGTGGCCCCAGCAGATGGTCTGATACTGTGCCACACCTCTGTCGGTTCAGGCGATGGGGAAATATTACGGTTCACACACTCAAGAGTGTGCGACTTGAGCGAGGGTTGAGAAGGAGACGAGAGCGTGTCACTCCAATTACAAAGCCGTCCTTGATGAGACGCTTGAAACACCTGGTGTTACTAACTAGAAAATCAAAAATAACTCCCCTGAGGTCCTTTGAAAACTCTTAACATTCTTCAAGATTTCTTTACGCATCACTGATGTGACAATGAACTGCCAACTGCAATGCCTGATGGGACCTCTGGAAACACAAGTGTTATTTGTATGTTTAATTTTTTTTTGGCAGTGAAACAGCTCTGTGGAATCTAGTCATCTGTACATGTTACATCGAAGATAGATCGCCTGTTGCCCTGTTAGTTATCCATGTAACCACTCTACTTTTAGCACACTAACTTAATTGAATTTTTTCACTCTTGTCATTCTTATTTTCACTTGTTTTTCACTTCACTTCCCTTGTTTTCTAATGGTATATGAAATATAGGGAATATTCAGTTGCAGTATGCTACATTGTCCCAACATTATTTGTATAAAAATGCTAAATAACCATGTTGTGTCTCAACTTTAACTTGACTAACTCTAGTAATTGCAAGTAATTAAAAGAGTCAAGGATGAGATTACGGATGACATTGATACTGCCTTATTCATTATGTTAGAAATGGAAGGCCTGGTGGAGTGCATTTAATTAGAAATGCATTATTCCATGTAGTGTATTCTGAATAACCACTGCACACAGTATACATACTACGTACTATTTAATAAATTATAGGTAGTATGCCAGTCTGAATATACCCAGAGTCCAAGAAGTGCTCACTCATCTCCTCTGATGCAACTTTTTATAGTTCTCTGATAACAGGGTGAAATTTGGTGTGAAAAAATCTTCAATTTTTCTTTTCTTCCCTCCCACGCTGGTCTTGGACCCTCACTCTAGTGTGTTCCTTCTCTCCTCTATTTTACTTTCCAGTTATTAAAGCCGATGTTATTAAAAGTAGAGAGAAGCTAATCTATATTTGCATTCGCTCTATAGCAATTCATTAATATTATGACATTTACTGCGAGCTCTCCGAGTCTGCCTGCTACCCTTTTCCTTCAGCGAAACGTTAATTTAAAGTTCTGTCTTTGTAATGGAATAAGAAATCCTCTCTGCCCTATCAAATTCGGTGCGGCGGGAGCTGAATACTAATTCAGACCGGGGGAGTGTTTGGAGAAGGACCATCCTCTGAGCGGAGAGCAGAATTGGTTTTAAAGTCTGTTAATATGATGAGCTGTGTACTCTTATTAAGCTCAGTGATTGTTCAGGGGAGTTTCACTGGCTGTCTGTTCGCTGTCCACTTAAATTACTGACTCGCTCTCTTTTCTCTCACTCTCTTTCTAGACTACTCACGATGTGTACAAGGCACTTTGGCAGTGTTGTTGCACAGACCATTCGGACGTACAAGACTGACCAGTTCCCATTACTTTTAATTGTCATGGGCAAACGGACATCAAATGAAGTTTTAAATGTCATTCAAGGTAAAATATATATCTAAATGAACTACAAATAAAATTATAGATAACACTTAATTAATTGAATGTACTTAGTACTACTAGAAAATCTGAGACCATATATGGATGGATAGAAAAAAATAATAGTCAACATAACTATTTGAGGTAGAATGGAAAGATTACCTTTCAGCATTTCAGAAAATCTTTGGTAATAATACTAATAATTAAATAATAGCAGCGCTTGAGTGGCCTTGAACCTGTCACAAATGCAATCGTTTCATTAGTGATCAAGAAATTGTGCATATTTCAATTATTTATTTTACATCTTAATGTTTCTCATTTCTTTCAAAATTAGAAAACTTTTTTTTAGGTTCACATTAGGTTCAGTTTAGTTTCTGGAGGGCCAAATTACTCAAAATATATTTAAATATATATTTAATTGTGATTATACATAATTAAATTGTTAATAAAAATAATTTTATTAATTTTTATTAACAAATTAATAAATTTCTTTTTAGAATTGGTTTGCATTAGTATGAATAATTCATAATAATTCAGATAGTTTTTCAAATAAAAAATTGAATAAAATAAAAATTAAATTGTAGATCAACGTGTCATTATACCAATCTCATGTCATCCCGTATGCAATCATTTTCCATTTGGAACCTTTTGCATGCATCTCAAAGTATGAAGAACTGCAAAAGTCTGATTGTCT